>NC_082399.1:18183143-18190643 GCF_031168955.1 Gadus macrocephalus
GCTTTGGATCAAAGTTGCACTGGATCAAAGAGTCTACTAAACAGTGTAGTCTCTCCCCCGCTCCTTCTCCCTCGCATTTCTCTCCCCGCTTTCACCTCAACTGATCTAGCTCTTCTCCCCCTCATCTCCTTTAATATCTCTATCTCTCTCCTCCTCCCTTTCATATCTCCTCTCCCCCCCCCCCCCTTGCTCCCCTCTTTTACCTCTCTCCTCATCTCCTCCACACTCACTCTCTGTCTCTCCCCTCCATCCCTCTCCCCTCTCTCACCTCTCACGCGTTCTGCTCTCCATCCCCCTCCTCTGCTGTCTCTCTTCTCATCCTTCATGATTAAGGCTACAGCTCTGACATCTTTTATTTTTGTCTCACTCTCACACACACGCTGACGGCTTCTAAACCTAACTAGAAAATGCATTCCCTGTAGAAAATTCGGTGAGTGCTGTAGTGCAATGTGAGGTTTAAAATATTTTTTTAATGAAGCCACATAGATTAAGACATAAAGAAATGTTAAATGGCTTAAATCAAGTGAAGGGATTTGAACAAACGTTCAAAAGTCTAAATGGAGTAAACAATGTAAACATGCACACCATTTAAGAAAATGTAAATTGTTGGAAACAAATAAAGTGCCAGCTGAATGAAAAGCGCAAAGCAATGCTAAAAATGCAGAAATGTAAAAGGAATTGAACTGAAGAATCTGAAAGGTCAAATGCATTGCCCTGCACTGCTGGTGTGTGTGTGTGTGTGTGTGTGTGTGTGTGTGTGTGTGTGTGTGTGTGTGTGTGTGTGTGTGTGTGTGTGTGTGTGCGCCCGCGTGTGTGTGTGTGTGTGTGTGTGTGTGTGTGTGGGAGAGAATAGCGAGCATGATTAAAAGTAGCCCAATATAGCGGGTAAAAACGCCCAATGTGGCAACAAAAAACGGTGATTCTGAATAAAGTTTAAATTATTCGTTTGGATATTATTGAAGATACGTGTGATAAGTGTGTTGATTTGTTAAATGGTTTGAACGAAGGTAAACGATTGAAAAATTATTGAGTTACGATCATGAGCGTCAGTTTGGTTTGAAATGTGCTGGAACAGAGACGCATTCGGAAGTGCATTTTCAGAAGTACTAAGGAATAATAAATATATAAAATGCATACAAATTCTGCCTGGCACGTTTTATGAAGAAAACGTTTCCAGAAAGCATCGGACATATGACCCACTATGTTCTGCTCCATGTATCCAATGTTGACAACGTGACATGACATGGCCAAGCTACCAACATAAACAAGAGGAGCTAGGAAAGGAAATGAACTGTGTGTTTAAGTTCAGAAAGGGCAAACGTGTGGCTACACACAGCACTACAAAAGAAAAATATATAAATATTTGTTGCACAGCTGAATGCTGTATCACATCATGAGCTGGCTGTTCTCAATTCACAACACGCATTCCATCCAATATAGCCTACATCAGGCATTCTGACCGAAACTCATGCACCCATAATCATTACAGAATTCAAGCAAAGCAAGAATGACCAAGAGTCACTTTGTGTCAACAAGAGACTGACTCCACCGACTATCAATTGCAAGTTAAAACTGCCGACCACTTGAGTGCAAAAAACACGAAAGACCTCGCCACAGCACCAGCAAATCTTAAGCAATAAATATCGCGTCTTACCTTTATTTATGTGGCAGTGGTCTGCATATGCATCCCGTGGTGTAGCCTACCACATCCATTTAGTTCAACAGGTTATCGTTCTGATACTGTCCATGGTCTCCTACTAGCAACCTGTTCTGGTGCTTTTAAGATAAGATAAGATAAGATAGTCCTTTATTAATCCCCCTTGGGAGAAATTCACAGGTGACCAGCAGTACAGTGGGAAAAGAGAAGAGCGAAAAAACAGTATATATACAATACATTTACTAATTGAAAATAAAATTATAGTACAAAACTATTTTAATAAGATAAAGTTAAGATAAAACAAACATACTATATACATGTAACTCTCCGTTTGTAGGTGACCTGTGTGTTAAGTAAATAAATAAGTACGATGAAATATTTTAACCTATGTATTCAGGCTAAAATGACTTGTCTGATGCCTCATCATCCCAGCCAAAGAGTATTGGTATTATTAGTAATGGCAACTTGCCAAAACGAAAAAATAACTTCACACAGTGTGTCTTTTTCCAATGTATTTGTTATCATTTGTAGCGTTGATCAGCAGAGAAATAGTTTGCCAAAGTTGTTGACGTCGCTTAGCAACTGAATACGCTGGGGTTGATAAGGTACCGGACTGCGGAGTGATACAGATGACGTGAATCAGAGGCAAAAAAATCAACAGTGGTCAAATATGCTGGACGTGAGCATTCCACTGCATTGAGAAGAGCCGTTTAATAAAGAAAAATAATTGACAGCTAAACGTTTGGAAGGCCCATGCAAGTGAATGGAGCAGTCTACAGCATTGAGAAGAGCCGTGTAATAAGTAAGGGATAATGTATAGAACGCCGGTCATTATCGGAAAATAATCCCAGACAGGGCGAACAGGCCATAGACGAGCAGCGAAGGTGTCTTGCTTCGCCCGCTTATTACAAGGTTACGTGCCAAAACGAAAACATAACTTCACATGGTGTGTCTTTTTACAATTTATTTGTTACCAGCATTCCTAGTAGTGCTGATCAGCAGAGAAATAGTCCGCCAAAGACGTTGATGTCGCTTAGCTACCGAAGACGCTGGGGTTGACAAGTTACCGGACTACTTGTGGAGTGATACCTAAGACGTCATTAGAGGCAAAAATGTCCTTTGTTTTCCTTGACAGCGGTCAATAATACTTAGCAACGGTGAATTATCAAATATAATTCACTACCGGGAGTTGTGAAGAGCCCATGCAAGTGAACGGAGCGTTCCACGGCATTGAGAAGACCCATGTAACAATCCATAATAATTCAACAAAAATTTTTTTTACAAGTGGTGGGTTCAAAATTAATCTTGACGAAAACTAGTGGGGACGCGTCCCCAGCGGAATCGACGCCTATGGTCACGATCTCTTAAGGAGTAAGAGTGTCAGACTGGGCAGGCGTCTTCAATGAAAACAGCTGAAAACGAAGCCGGTATGAAACTAAAACTGTGATTCTGAAGAAAGTTTAAATGATATTGAAATTCCTTTTAGATATTATTGAAGATACAGAAGAGTGCAGATTTGTTTAATGGTTTGAACGAAGATAAACGGTGGAAAATTGACTTAGTTATGTCTTAAACAGCTCCGCCATCCTCCCATTGACTCGCATGTTAAAAGAAAAGATAGTATTTTATAAGTAGAATATCTTAAAAAGTATAAAATATTTAGAAAAATCTGAAAATAAGCGCTTTTAAGATTGTGCTGCTGCTGGTAACGAGCGCATAAAAAACCCCACCATTAAACAAGACAACACGCGTCTCATTCATGAACACAGAAAGAAAGACTTTGGTGAAAAATGGAAATCACAATGGTAATTTCGCAAGACTGTTTGCAAAACAGTAATTTGTTGTGGTTTCTTTTATTTCGCAATTACGATGTTAAATGTAACTTTGTTTGAGGTTGGTGTTTGTGTGTAATTATGTGTGAAAGTCTGGCCATAAGGAACGCCTTTGAACCAACGCATTCATACTGCGTTCTAATTGGCCAATAATTGCAGCCGTGTTGAAAAGACGGAACACAATGGAGCATTAAAATGGCCGCTGGTTGTTAATGAACGCACATGTTTATTAAACACAATGACTCTTGAAAAGATGAACAAACACACAAATATGCACACACACACATCACTCAAATACCACCTATTCAAATTATATAGATTTCCGAAAATATACAAAATATAGAAATATTTTTTTATAATAATCAGGTAAGTAATCAGGTGTGTGTGTGTGTGTGTGTGTGTGTGTGTGTGTGTGTGTGTGTGTGTGTGTGTGTGTAACAGCAATCAAACTGCAAAGAAAACTTTGTACATGCAATGGCATATCAATAAACACAATGTGCTGCCTTGCGTCACCGATAATTTTCTTTCTACACTCAGACCCCCCCCCCCCCCCCACACACACACACACACAGACACAGACACACACACACACACACACACACACACACACACACACACACACACACACACACACACACACACACACACACACACACACACAGCCCAGGATATATCACAATAATTTATATGATTGGATTTGAAGAACTCAAAGTTATGGAAAAACATACACCTCCAACTGAATAAAGTAAGATCTAATTGTGTTTTTGGATGAGGGCTGGTTTAAGCAGCCTCACCTGGCCTGACTCACATTTATAAGACTGTGGGATGGGTGAGGCTGCACACCTGATGTGCAATCAATGCACACAGGTTCAACCAGCCATCAACACACACACACATTTTAAGAGGAAACACCTGCTCTACCTGAGAAAACTTCTATCATCTCTGCAATAAACCAGTTCAAACAGCCTTTACCTTTGTCCTGGGATGGGAGGACCCAAGTAAAGCCCCCTAGGTCGTGTTTCGCAGGGGTCAACGGTTACAGCAAGGTATGGTAGTTCTTCATGACCGTGGGCTTCCTAGCTGCTGCTGCCATGCTTGCACCTATCGACAAAAGGATAGGGTGTTCCACTCCTACCCATGGGGTTGCGGGCTTGCTCCACCAAAGTAGAACTAACCTGTAAGAATTTATGAACGAGATTCTCCAACCTGGACCTGCTCCTTAATGAGCTTTGTATGAATTCTCTGCATCAAATCAACCATCGGTCTGTGGACCCCTGTCTCTCCTCTCTCTCTTCCCACCCCACACTCAAAAACAGATTTCTATCCCAATCTCGCTGTCCAGCTCTGAGAAACAACATTTACGTCGCTAAAGCGAGTTTAAATGTAACAAAGTACAATGAAAAGCTGAAAAAAAGTGATACGTCACTGCAAAACAAATAAATACAAAACACATTTGGGTAATGGTGAGTTAATCTCCCGCTCTCTCTCTCTCTCTTTCTGCAAGGCTGAGTCAATTCAATTAAAATGCCTTCCATGCTAACCCTTCAATGTTCCATGTCGGACACTTATCCGGCCCCTTGAGTCACCATGGCAACCTGCAGAAAGGTTTGAGTGGTTGGGCGGTGTTGAGGATCATAGGTGGTTTGAATAGTTTTGCTCTGTTCCTTTGGAGGAAGGATATTGGAGCCTGACACAGGATTGATGACAAAATCGCTGAATTGCTGAAACCAATAGTTAAGAGACGTCAAATGTGTGTAAAGGGTCTGCGCGTATGTGTGTGTGTGTGTGTGTATGTCTGTGTGTGCGCTCAGCGTTCACACATATAGTCAGTCCCTGGTAGAGAAATCAAGCTTCTCCTTACTTAAATGTGGTTCAGCCTTCAAAAAGAGTCAAACAAACAGCCTGTAGAGGCACATGATATTACAACACAAGTGTCCTCGGCTCTGGGATTCCCTCTCTTCTCACTAAACGTATCTTCTGTCGAGTGCTCAAATCAAGTGAAATGACATTGTTTGTGTGATAGTAAAAAATCCCTGAACTATGCAAACAAACAGTAACAGATACTTTCTTCCAAACAAATAGTCATTTAAATAAACACAGAGAAAGAGAAGACACAGCATTCCACCATTTCAGCAGAACACCGCGTGGGGCGCGCCGACTCCTCCAGCGGTTAATTATTGATATATACACAGCTGTAAACACTGCAACTCGCTTTGATGGCTTCCAATCAATATGCATGTGGTCCTCCATTTCTAACACATTTAGAAGGAAGAAAGAAATATGGAGACACGCTCACAGCGCCTGTGGTAGTCTGTTGAACAGTACTGGGTCGCTTGCGTTGAAAAGGAACCCCAGGCAAAGAGGGATAGTGACTCTGGTACCAGTACTCAAACCAGTGCCCACTATCTGCACCTTTAGTTTAGCATTTATTAATGCAATAAGGTATTGTTTTTTGTTCTTATTCATACTGTTGGGAACAATCCACTTAGTGACAGCCCTTCTTGGAGTCAAGAACGTGCCTCAATGTCCTTCATCTCTCTCTCTCTCTCTCTCTCCTCTCTCTCTCTCCTCTCTCTCTCTCTCTCTCTCTCTCTCTCTCTCTCTCGCCAACAGGCTCATACATCAATCAGTTATCAGCTGACTCAGTAGGAATGTCCCAGCTCTGTCCTGTTCCTCCTCCCTTTGGCTCTCCTTTCCCTCCCTATTCTCTGGCCCCTAGGGCCCTGTCTTGTATCTCGCCAGTCATTTCCATACATCATTCATTTGGATCTCCATTTGTTTCTTATCTTTATCTTGTGCACAGATCAATCCTTCAACTCACCTTTGAACCCTAGCCTCTCTTGATTCCCAAGAGCCTCTTCTATCCTCCCGTCCCTCTCCTTCCCTCCCTCACTCCTCTTTTCTTTCTCTCTCTTTTTCTCTCTCTCTCTCTCTCTCTCTCTCTCTCTCTCTCTCTCTCTCTCTCTCTCTCTCTCTCTCTCTCTCTCTGCCCTGAGGGGCCTCATTATACCCAAACCCTCTCATATTTCTTTCATGGCTTCCCAGAGAGAGAGAGAGAGAGAGAGAGAGAGAGAGAGAGAGAGAGAGAGAGAGAGAGAGAGAGAGAGAGACAGAGAGACAGAGAGACAGAGAGAGAGAGAGTGTTGAACATTGCACATGCATTTTTCTCCAGATCCCCCGCCCGCCCCTTGTCCGTTACCGTGCGAGGCAGCAGAGACAGCGTGTGCCCGGCACCCTGCGGGGAGGAGGCGGCAGTGTGGAAACACACACACACACACACACACACGCGCACTCACATATAAACACACACACTCTCGCACACACACACACACACTCTCACACGCACACACAGACACACACACACACACATAGTTACACACACATGAAACACACACATCGAGGTTTCATAGCAGGGCAGGGAGATGCACCGACAAAGACAGAGAGAGATATTTATTTTAGATTTGTCATCCTTCATTTTTGAATCTGTGTTGAAACATGTTCCTGTGTGTGTGTTTGTGTGTGTGTAGATTCAATTGTATCTGTGTTTGTGTACATGTAAGTTCATGTGTTTATGTTCATGTTCTTGTATTTGTGTAAATATGCATGTTATTGTGTGTGTGTGTGTGTGTGTGTGTGTGTGGTGTGTGTGTGTGTGTGTGTGTGTGTGTGTGTGTGTGTGTGTGTGTGTGTGTGTGTGTGTGTGTGTGTGTGTGTGTGTGTGTGTGTACAGCGAGCTTTAATGTGAGCGACCACAGCTTGTATTTTGGTCATATCTTAACACTGGACTGTAGGAATCAACAGTCATTCAAAGCAACGGTAGTAATCACACAACCGGACGGTGTAGGAAGTCCCGTCAGTTTAAAATAGTAATCCAGTTTTTAAATCCATGTTAAAATCGGCAGGATATAGCGCTAGTTACCTTAAAAAAAGGTTGCAAACAGTGTCAAATGTGATGGCTTCAGGTCGGTTCGGTAATATGATTGATGTGTTCAAATGCAACACAAAAAATAA
>NC_082399.1:18193143-18370643 GCF_031168955.1 Gadus macrocephalus
AATGAAAACTGTTCGAAGGAAGTGAGTTCACTTCAACAGTCGACACATACCAAACGCTTATTACCATTATTACAATGATAAAGAGGTGACTACTTTTATTGTTATATTGAGTATGTCGACCGTGCTATGCTACCAATATTTATTGATCTAATTTAAATGAGATAACTCATTATTGCAAAGGCTAACAAGTTGAAAGGAAACGAGGATTGCTGGAATTCCAATATCACAGTTATTTTTTATTGGATGCGGACGTCTCTTACCTTCAGCGCCAGCAGGAAGGGAAGATCATGACGATGGCAGCGGGAGCGCAGGGGGAGCAGAGAGAGAGAGAGAGAGAGAGAGAGAGAGAGAGGTTAGAACAATGTCACATCGGAGTATTGCGTGTGATTGACTTAAGATGATCGAGCGATTCCTCGTCAAGGGGAGGTAAACGCACACAGACACGTACGAACCCATGTGCAAGCATATATGCACACACACACACACACACACACACACACACACACACACACACACATACACATACGCACACACACACACACACACACACACACACACACACACACACACACACACACACACATACACATACGTAAACACGGCTCAATGTGTAGCGTATAGAACATGATAAACACATAGGTGATGCCAGAACAATGCTTGTTATTTTGGGCTGGCCATGAACATATGAATTTGTGACTGGATGAATGGATGTGCAAAGAGGTGTATGAAATAGAGATATTTTGGCTTGTAAGGGGTGAGTGAGGGAATGAATGACCCGGCTTTAAAGCATTCAATCTGTAGCAAAAATGTCCAAATATTGACTAATGGCGACACAAGAGACGCAGAGAGCTAGTCGTTAGGATTCTGCATTCGCTGCTGAGCTGAAGAACTCACACATAAACCAGCTAGCTGACTAGCTCGCTAGCTCACAGTCCAACCAGCACAACTGTTGAAAACAAGCAAATAATAAGTAGAAAAAACAAAGAAAAACTGTAGTGAACAAAACAATGACGTGTTGTTGGTGTTTTTGTGTTGCCGGTAATGATGTGGAAACACAAGCTGTGTGTGTTTTGGGCTTGCCACCGCAAAGCGGTGACCCAAGGTTTTGTCAGCGTGGGGAACCGGCTTGAGGGAGAGAGGGCTGCCCTCGAAGAAAAGGTGAGGAGGTTCGTTAACCGTGGACGGCCGAGGAAGATGGGCTGACAACCAAGCAGCCTGAGTGGGGACCTTTGGCCTCTGAGCCAGGCCCTCAGAGGAAAAGAACACTTAGAAACAGAGTTTTATGTATATAAATATATATATAAATATATAAAAATATATATCAATATATTTAGAGAGAGAGAGAGAGAGGGTGAGAGAGAGAGAGAGAGAGAGAGAGAGAGAGAGAGAGAGAGAGAGAGAGAGAGAGAGAGAGAGAGAGAGGAGAGGGAGAGGGAGAGGGAGAGAGAGAGACTAGGAGAGAAAGTCACAGAGAGCAATATGGAGATGAGGTCAGAGAAATCGTGAAGAACAGAGAAAGACAGAGAGAGAGAGAGAAAAGTCAGGGAGAGATGATAACATGCAGGGAGACAGTGGCAATGTGTAGAGAGAGAAGGACAGATAAAGCATCAAGAGAGAAAGTAAGAGAGAGAGAGCGGGCAAGTCAGGCAGAATCCTGAGGGACAGTGAGGATGTAAGAGTTAGAAAAGGAGGCAGAAGAAAGTATATCACCACCTTCTCAAGCCTCTGATAATAAAACCTCTCTCTCTCTCTCTCTCTCTCTCTGTCTCTCTCTCTGGCTCTTTCATCCACTGCCTCTCACCCACACACACACACACACACACACACACACACACACACACACACACACATACACACACACACACACACACACACACACACACACACACACACACACACACACACACACACACACACACACACACACACACACACAATGTTACTCTCACACTGTCTTTCTTTGGATTTTGAATAAAAGACAGCTAAAAATAGGAATGAAAGAATAAACAACACTAATAGTGGTCATACCAAAATCGTTTACGCTCTCTTGCTGTCGCTTACAGGAATACACACACAGACATGCACACGCACACACTAAAACACACACACATAACGACACATGCACACAGCCTCGAGTTTGGGTAACATGTAGGAGTAATTACTAGTCCATCATGACTATGTTTTCACACCCCAGAGCTGTCAATCATTACTCCAATAGAAGCATAACACACACAAATATACATATAAGCACACACACATACACAAAGGCACACTGTAGATTCCATCTAAACTAAAACACACAAACATGTGGCTGAAATACTGCAATATTGAGTTGTTTTCACACAAACACACACACACACACACGCACACACACACACACACACACACACACACACACACACACACACACACACACACACACACACACACACACACACACACACACACACACACACACACACACACACACACACACACAAACACAAACACACGGCGGCTGTCAATCAAGTTGCCCCTCTATCAGTAAACGCCAGCTCATGTCTTCAAACACTCTGCCTACAGATCCACCAGCCCCCTGCTCTGCTGGCACAGAAAAGGTGTGTGTGTGTGTATGTGTGTGTGTGTGTGTGTGTGTGTGTGTGTGTGTGTGTGTGTGTGTGTGTGTGTGTGTGTGTGTGTGTGTGCGTTTCTGTGTGTGTGTGTGTGTGTGTGTGTGTGTGTGTGTGTGTGTGTGTGTGTGTGTGTGTGTGTGTGTGTGTGTGTGTGTGTGTGTGTGTGCGTGCGTGCGTGCGTGCGTGCGTGCGCGCGCGTGCGTGTGTGTGTGTGTGTGTGTGTGTGTGCGTGTGTGTGTGTGTGTGTGTGTGTGTGGGTGTGTGTGTGTGTGTGTACGTGGGTGTGTGTGTGTGTGTGTGTGTGTGTTTTTGTGTGTGTGTGTGTGTGTGTGTGTGTGTGTCTGTGTTTGTGTGTGTGAAAAGACAAGAAGATGGACATAGAGGGAAGTTATGATGTAGGACACAAGAACAAGTACCAAGGTGGTATGTATACTGACAAGGAGATACAAATCATGTGGATCTAGGAAACGAGGACAAGTACATAGAAAAAAAGGAAATAGGTCTGGGACAGAATGACATGGGTTTAAAGGCTGCTACACACTGGCCCAACCATTGGCCAAACAAATCTGTTCCGTGTGTTCAGCTGTGTTGGAAGCTCTTGGAACCACGTGGACAGTGTTTGGTCTGATTCAACATGCAAAGTCTGAGAGCGTATGGGCTGAGGCGTCTGGCCTCTGATGGTTGTGTGCTGCTAGCACACAACCAGCGAATCAGACTTTTGTGTGGGAGGGGCGGATTAGCGCCACAGGGAGTAGTCTACTAGGCAGTAGTCTTCGCAGTGTGATCAAAGCAACTTTTCTGCCGAACAGGTCAGAAGAGAGGCAACGGAGTGGTCGGATATAGGCAGTTGGCCGTTGGTTTGAGTCTGGGCAATGTGTAGGCCCCTTTAGACACAAAAAGTTTGGCGTAGGGCATAAAGACAAGAACACAGTAAGAAGTGAGGGTAGGAGACAAGGCTGTTCGGTAGGGAGACAGGAAATGTGGAGAGATGGAGGCACATGTGACTGGGAGGCTGGACGGATGTCAGGGAGGAAGAGAGGAGGAGGGAGGGACGGATGGAGGGGGAGAGGGGGAGGGCTGGGGGGTAGCGAGGAAATAGAGGGCAGAAAGGACATAGATGCATTTATGCTGAAGAAGCGAGAGGTAGAGGGAGAGAGAGAGGGTGTTAGTACGGGATGGAGGGCAAGAGAGAGCGACAGAGAGAGAAATCGAGGGAGAGAGATTGACAGCCAGAGAGAGAGAGAGAGAACGACGGAGAGAGAGTAGAGAGTTGGAGAGACAAAGTGAGGGAGAGAGATTGACAGCCAGAAAGCGATGAAGAGAGAAAACGAGGGAGACATGGAGTAGCCATTGACTGACAATGGGCCTAGAAATAAACCCCTGGTATACATATGACATCAAATGTATGGCCTCCTCCCCTCATACATCCACCAGCTGCTGCTGACAGCCACGGGGAAACTCCATTTCACAAAATGAAACGATACAAAAATATATAAATATATTGATAACTGGCTAAACTACCCAACTAAGTAAAGAACTAGATTATCTTTGCTTAACTAGCAGAAATAAACTACACACGCTTACCTTAAAAGGTCCCATGGCATGAAAATCTCACATATGAGTTCCCCTAGCCTGCCTATGCCCAGTGGCTAGAACTTGCGTTCGGTGTAAAACAAGCACTAGGTGTTCTGCTCACCTTTGAAAAAACAGAGGCTCATGCACGCTGATTTGTAATGTGGGCCCATATGTCGTCGTAAATGATCTAAGCTCCTCCCCTTGCCTGCCCAGAGAATTTGGCCCGCCAACGAGACACGACCGTGCGAGCGCCACATATGTGTGTGTGTGTTATTAGACAGACTGCTACGCAAGTGTTTGCTGTTGGTTTTATGGGGCATAACACGTCGGTTCTTTGACGTCCCTTGTATTTACACAACGAGACTGTAGTTGGGGTTTTCTCAGCAATTGTTGAGAAGGAATTGGGGGAAAGGGACTTTGGCTTTGACTGCCTGAAGTACATGAACTGCGACATGCTGCCTGCCGCCGGTTGCCGCGAGGCACCACCGCCGCGAAGCACCACCGCCTGGCAGTGGTCAGCCGGCAGCAGGCAGCGTGTGGTTCAGTCTACTTCAAATTGATGTGGAAGTGGAAGAACGAGAGACGTCGGAGAACCCGACAAAGTCGTTTGTGATTCATAATATCGTCTGGAGGTGCACACAGCTTTTGGCCGTGATAATATGTATTATATGATATAGATATCTATGTATTATGTGATATTATTAAGATATAGAGCTCCAGGACTGTAACCCAAGTGTTGTACACTTGGGTTACAGTCCTGGAGTCCTTGTTATTTAGATAACCGTTCTGCTGTTCGGTCATGGCGCATAACACGTCGGACTCTCGTCTCTGGTGTTTCCACAACGAGACTCATAGTGGGGGTTATCTCAGCCATGGTTGAGAATTAATTGGGGGAAAGGAACTTTGGCTTTGACTCCCTGAAGTACATGAACCAAGACATGGAGGAGAAAGGGATTGTTGGCCGCGGATGTCTCCCGCTTGAGCCCCGCTTCCCACTGCCGAGGGACCACCGCCTCGGCGCTGCAGGAGGCGGTGGTGCCTCAGCGCTAAGGAGCGAGGCTCCGGCGGGAGACAACCGCGGTCAACAATCGTGGGCAACAATCCCTTTCTCCTCCATGTCGTGGTTCAGTCTACTTCAGATTAATGTGGACGTAGAAAAACGAGAGACGTCGGTGAACACGACGTGGTCGTTTAAGATTCCTAATATCGTCTGGAGGCTCACACAGCTTTTGGCCATGATAATATATATTATTTGATATAAATATCTATGCATAATATGATATCATATAGATATAGAGCTCCAGGACTCCCGTGTGTTCCAGAATATCTACAGAACACGGCTAAAGGCTGTGTGCGCCTGGTACCGTGGCTGCAAGCTGCTCAGGGCCACACCCCCACCCTCCTCCTTGACCCGCCGCTCAATGTGCGACTGGCTCGTAGTGGCTGTAATTCTGCACCACGGCTGAAATTCGGGAATGTCTTCAAATACTGTGTTTGGGGCCTACTAATATCTATATTGAAGCATCCATAAAGTAGCATGCCATGGGACCTTTAACAACTGGCTCAAATAACTAGTTAAGCTAAACTTCAAAGCTAGCTGAGCTAAAATGAATAACTAAATTCAACTCCCCTGCTAAAGTTAACTAGCTGTATTAAACAACCGAACAGGCCAGCTCAACTAAATACCTAAATGCAACTAGCTTAAATCAACATCCCAAGCTGATCCCAGCCTGCACTGTGCCACAGGGGAAGAGTATCAGTAACTGCATGCTCTGAAGTGGTTAATTAAAGTAGAACTCCAATAATGTAGTGCATCCATGGAAGTTGTAAAGACACACACACACACACACACATCTCACACACACACACACACACACACACATCCATCCTATTGGGAGGATAGAGAACTAGAAGCTTGAATGACACCCAGAACTAATGCTGACATGGTTAACCATATTGTCAACAGATCTTATGATGCATGCGTGTGTGTGTGTGTGTGTGTGTGTGTGTGTGTGTGTGTGTGTGTGTGTGTGTGTTTTTTTTGTGTGAGAGATAGATGGAGAACCGTTGAAGGCTTCATAATGACTATTTAATATTATTCATTCAGCACATTTTTATTTTATCTAGCGACGTACAATGATGCTCAGAAATAACATAGAGTGTCCAACATAGAGCGATCAGAAATAGAAGGGGAATGTTGTCTCCCTGTTTTAACCTTTGCTTTAGCAAACAAAATCAAATTGGACGTTGGATGTCACAGAAACCAATATGTGAGTGGGCTATAGGTCTACAAAGCTCCCAGCCAAAGGACCCATCACGTAGCAGAAACAAAACCATCGACTGTTGTACTAGCACATCATTGCCTCAACGCCACTCAGCATTTTATTTGGAACCGCTAAAACAGGAGCACACGGTAATGCCTGGCATACATTAGACGAAAGATGGAGATACAATTAACTGTATTGGTAATTTAGAGCGTGGAAGGAAACGATTTTGCCAGCACAGCAAACCACACACTAACCGATTCCATTCCCCAACAACCCCTGATTCTCAAAATAGAATCTCAAAAATACCAATATTTATCTTGTGAACTAAAATGTATCTTTGGCATGAACAAACAACTATTGGGTATCGTCTTCTCATGTAACAATCCATGCATTGCCCACCTGGCTGTACTAGGGGTTCCCCCCACACCACAGGGTATGGGATCGTAAATACTGAACATTTTGTAAGAAAAAACTACAGGACAAGCACTAAGGACACTAACCACTGTATTTTAATTTGAAATTAGTGCTGCCCGATCTTGTTTAGAGAATCAAAATACATTCTTAACAGAACCCACATTGCAGGGTATTCCAGTGAAGGCACAAAGGCCAAAAAGATTGTGACAAACAATGGTTTGGCTGACCAGGGTCGAAAGGGAGAAATCTGGCTTATTATGTAGTGCATTGGTGGTTCTCAAACTACGTTGCGCATACCACTGGTGGTATAAGCCACATAGTTTGAAAACGAATTAGTGGTCGGAAGACGCTCCAAAAATATATAATAATAAAGATTAAAAAACGTAATACTATCAAAATACTATGAATGAAGAAACCTTATCAATGACATCACTCAAATGGGATTTGAAATAGCCTTTGCCTTTCCAGCAATGTTTTTGTTTCAATATCAGCGTAGTAGCATTGCGTAGTCGGGTTATAGACAAACATCCACAAGCAAAACTGTGACTAAAGTGTAATATATAAGCAGAAACAATATGAATGGTTTAAAAAAAATTGCAATAGTGGCTCAAACTGGAACTATTTGGAAGAGGAGTGCAGATCAGGAGGAGAATATTTCGAGCAGACCTGTAGAAATTGGAGTGAACAACAGTGACCAGAGCACAGTTGCTCGTGGCTGCTCAGCAGCACCAGTGAAGGATCAGCAGCACCAGTGACATCTCAACAGCACCGGGTAAGTCTCAGCAGCACCCGTGAAGGCTCAGCATCACCTACGCGCCTCATCTCTCTCCGACAAATGTGGTACACAGCAACACTTAACAATAAATAATGTTCTCATAAGGAATAAATGTGCTTCCTGTGTGAGCTGTGCGTAGCTGACTAGGGTAGTACTTTAGTGTGTGAATTGTAATTGCATCTCTAATAGTACTGACCATAATTTGCTAGAACATTCTTCACCATTTTCTTTTTAATGTATGATGTAAAGAGTGCAATGTACGTGGGTCCCAATGTGTTCTTGTTCAAATGGTGGCACCTACATCCAAACATGTCTGGCATTTTAATCTGCAGTAGTCCTGAACGCAGCGTGGACGGAGCGGATCGCCTTTTCTCATAACGTCGCAACGCATTAGGCTGAACACGCGGGCGCGTCACAACTGGTTTCTGGCCGGAGAGAGGGGTGACGGACAGCCGGGCCACAGGCCTGACAGTCCCAGATGGAATTACAGCCCTGATACCTGTTAATCCGCCCTGAGGCTGATGGGAGAGGACAGTGTAATTCACCTCCTGGTCGCCATGCAACGCACATATTCATATACATACACACAGGCACACACACATAAACACACACACACACACACACACACACACACACACACACACACAGGCACACATACACAAACACACAGGCACACACACCTGCACATACTCCATATCCACCATTAAGTGGTAAAACCACTCTGAAACACGATGGCTGCGCTAATTAACTTGCCTGGTCCATCAGGTACTTTGGCAGGAAGGTAATTGCAAACACAAGGTACTGTTTTAGGTCCGCAAAATGAAATTGTTGGAAAAAAGTATTTTCAACGGTTTGTGAACTAGAAAAGCAGGCAAACTGCAGGGATTGGCTCGCTTCTAAATCGCATCCTCAGCTGGGATAGCGTGGTCTGGTAATGGCTGTCATTAAAGAGAACTTTAATGCTCTGTCTAGTCTTTCACGCAGGCACTAATTGTTTAACAAACACACCATTTTCACACAGCTGTTATCAGGTCTGAAAAATACAGGAAAGTCATAGATATAATTTACATTGACCTACATTTCTCATGTTTACATATCTATACCTGATGTTACGTAGAAATCCTAATGATTTTCTTTCTTTCATTAATGTCCATTATCTAAATGTAACTTATATCATCTAGAAAACATATAATATTCCTAGCTTCTCGCGAACCCTTAGGTACTAACTTAAAGTTGCAGTAAGGTGTAGTTTATTGAAAACATTATTGAAATCATAACAATCAACGGTTTACAGATGTGTCAAGGTCATTTTATGCTACGAGGTAGTTGAAACGTTTTGCAACTTTAAGATTATACAGTATAAATGTTTTCATAAATAGATAACCATTTATTATGAGTAGTTTGTCTTTCTATCCATTATATCTCTATAGATCATTTGTATCTGTTGAAACGCCTGCCTAGATGTTTGACCATACAATCATCCTTTCCAAGGTGTTTGTCCTTCTCGTGTGTATTCTTGTGTGTTCACGTCTGTGTTTGTGTTTAGTTTGCCGTCCCATGTGTGCTCAGCATATTACGTCAGGGGAAAAGGTGATTTGATCGGGCATTCGGGATTGACCTCCACATTTTTCCCTCCATACATTTTTTATTGCATATACAAATCTCTCAGACCCCAGCGGCCTCATGGGGGTAGTTGTCTGCATAATGAAATATACAAACTGGAGTGAAGCCAGGCTGTGTCCTCTTTAGCATGAACCATATTTAAGTCACTTAAAGGACCCCTATATCCGCCACAAGCTGGGATGTTAATGAGAAATAACAAGGTGACAGATGAGTGACTTCACAAATGGGCGTGTCTGATGTATGTATGATGGGTTTATTACACCTGTTGGTCCAGTACCAGTGGTTTCAGTGGGTAAGCTGAGGTCCCTCTAGCCACAGTCTCTTCTATTTTAACCCTTAAAGACTAAAACTCTTTCTTGAAACAATCATAATCAAACCTGAGCTCATTTGGAATGTTTGTTTGTTCTTCATTGTATTCAAATAGTTATTTTAAAAAAACAACACTAGCTCATAGCAAATTGGAAGCTCCTGAGAATCTGCATCAAAGAGGTGCCTGTAGTAGCATTTCAGTTTGACAGACTGGAGTAGGAGGACATCAAAAATCTGTGTCCTTTCAACACTCCCATCTCTAACACAACAAAGACAAGAGGAGCATGTACAATGTAGGGGAGTGTGACACCCACACACTCATGGACACACACATGGATACACTACAGCAAATCATTTCACACAATAATCTAAATGTAGGAGCCATATTTGTGAATAAGACTGTGCCAATGTATGTGATAATTACTGTGTGTGAGAAAGTGTGAGTATGTGTCTGTGTGTATGAGCTTCATCCCCTCTTCCTGACCGTTAGTTGACTCAACACACACACATACACACACACACACACACACACACACACACACACACACACACACACATACACCCCCCCCCCCCCCACACACACACACACACACACACACACACACACACACACACACACACACACACACACACACACACACACAAACACACACACGTCCAACTTTGAATAACATTACACAGAACGAAGACAGCAACGCAGTAATCCTGTGTGTGTTTGTGTGTGTGTGTAATTAAAGTTGGATAAATCAACATAATATCTACATTCATAACCTGAGGGCCTCAGGTTGCTGTGTTAATTGAGATGTGATTGACAGGCAGGTTGTTAATAGGCCTCCCCTAGCGCTGTGTGTCTAAAACCTAATGAATGTAATGTATGAAACACTGATGGGACGGCTGCGATCAGACTTCAAAGAGAGGCGGCTGCTTCTATAGAGCGTATATATAAGATCTTTCTACCATCTAAATATTTATCACCACTGAAGGACTTGAAAGAGGTGAGGTTTTTCCTTTTAGAATCAGAAAACATTGAAGTTAGTTCCAGAGGCTAAGACAGATAGATTGAGACCGGCTTATCATTCATGGTGGCTTAGACTGTACCACAGGGTAAGCCTTAGCTGTTAAGGGTTAGCTTTCACAGTTTAGGGGTTAGCATGAGCGCGGCCAAGGGTTATTCTGCTGAGTCTGTTTCCCCGGCCTTCCCTCTGAGCAGGTCAGGGTGAATAAGCAAATGTTTGATTCACTACATTTTTCTATGTTCTATGCTTGAAAAAATTTTTTTAAACGCATTAACTAAATTTAAGCCAAATACTTGTTGCCTTAAAACATTTTTCAATCTAACAAACCTCATATGGCAGGAACGGTCCAGAACTTCGTCTTTAAGAAAAGATTGTTGTCAATGCTGGACTGCAGACAACCAGAATCAAACCTGGAACCTTTCGGCTTCATGCTAGCTGTAGAGCAGCTAGACTAGCTGCTATATCGAAACCAACCCAGTCTCGTGTTTCTAATGACATTTCTAGCGAGAAATGTACTTTTTCCTTGAATAATCTTCAGTCAGTGAATGTGTATGATCTTTATTATCTGAATGGGAAATGCAATATTTTAGGACCGATTCACCATTAAACGTGTTTCTAATAACATTTCTAGCGAGAAATAAACTTTTTACTTGCATAATCTTCAGTCAGTGATTGTGTCTGATCTTTAGTTTTATAGTTATTAGGAAGATTGTATCGGCTCGCTCGCATGTTTCAACGACGTCAGGTTGTTAGGGACGCTGCTTTCGCTAAACTAGCAGCTCACGTGCGTTTGTGTTATTAAACCGTTACTTTATGTAACTTTTAATGATATCATCTTGTTAGAAACACGTATATCTGAGAGCCAACCCAGTCGCCAAAAGCATACGTTGACAGTGTACGTTTTCGTGAACACTGGATTACGTTGCATTTCAACATAAAATAGCGTGTTATACACACACACACACACACACACACACACACACACACACACACACACACACACACACACACACACACACACACACACACACACAATGCATTTTGCTGCTAAATAAATAAATAAATACTAAGGCAGAATAAAGAATAAATTCATTCATTATCATTCAACTTCAACATGTGTTATTACAGTATAGAGTGGTGGAGGGATGACGTATGTTGGCCAACCCGGAAATGAGCGTCGCCCTGGGTTCCCTTGACAAAAAGCCAACGGGTTTTTCCATTGGATTTTGGATTATTGCAGAAAAATTAGCATCTTTGAAGCACCTCCTCAAAAACTGAAAATAAATAAAAAATAACGTGCTCCAAAGAACGAAATGTAAACCAATGCATTCTGAATGGGAGTGTTTCTCCGATTTTTCCATGCTACACAGAACGAAATGTAAACCCATGCAAATAAAAACTTCATGGTCACAATAATTTAAATATCATTATTCTCCTCAGTGTGTGGGGTGGTATTCAATTTTTTTCAACGGGGCTGCATCCAGTCACTTGACCGTCATGGTTGCTATGGTGGTTGCTATCGACCACCCCCTCAAATCCTTACATGGCTCTAAAAACCACGCGGCAAAGGAGCTGCCGTCAATTGTGTTGTTTTTGTCGTAAACTAGGGTCCGATGGTTAAAAAATAGACAGATATTCCAAGGTATCCTTAAAAGGCAGCTTGGATGTTTTTATTTTCTGCAGTTTAAACTTCTTCTATAACCTATTTTTGAAAGCAAAAAGCCAAGCTCATTGATTTAACGAGGCAGAGTTATTTGAAACAATTTATTAAATAAATATTTGTGAGAGGTCATTCCTTCTCCTGAGTTTGCTTCCTATTTATGTCTAGTGTACAACCCTTCTGTCCACAAGCATCACCCCCCCCTTCCCATATGGATTTGGAGAATTGTTGCCACGTCCCTATATCTACCACTCTGCCGTCTACGAAGAGCCTGGGCACTTCCTATACGCCCCATTGTACCGATCTTGGTTGTAGTTCCATTAGACATCCACTGGGTGTGATCGCGGGCGAGTCCAGAATGAATGGGAGTCTATGGGGCTAGACGGCTAAATATGTCTCTTTCACCTGCTTGTCGTTGAAATATCGCAAATTTTCAATATAGATTTTAGTTCAAAAGTCGAATGAATGAGTACCTATGTCCTTTCGATTTCTTACAGTTTGGGCCGTTGTTGGCCGTACACGCTAGCATTCTGCTAATGAATGCTGATTGGTCAGGGACGGACTTGCGACTGATTACGACCAGAGACCCCTCTTGACGGCATCTGAAGCTGAAGCACGATCAGAAACTTTCCGTCGAAGTTAATTTTTTGCGTACTGTATTTATATTTTCCTGCAGGCCCTTTTATTTTTTATACAGTTATGTATGGTGAAAGTACATGGGCATAATGGAATTTCTTCCATTTCGACCCGCTCAATATCATTTCATTTGTCATTGTCTATTTTTCGAAAATAAAGATAGTTTAAAAAAGAAATGCCTCGTAAATGTGCAATGATAAACTGCTCTAACAGTGGAAACGGATTGTCCGTCTTTTCGTTTCCCAAGGACAGAAAAGGGTAACGTTCTTGCTTGCTCCTGTAGGAATGGTCCTAGCCTACCTGAGGCTGCACCTGGTAGGGAAAGTTGCGCTGGAGCCCGGGTAAAATCGCGAGTGTCGAGTGTCGAGACTCAAGCACTTAACTTACCTTAACCGATTGTTCCATACAAATTGTTTGTTAACGATTTAACAACTTCAACATATGCTATTACTGTAGTTATTTTTTTGTAGGACTTACTTGGGCTAATGACCTTGCGCAGAGCGAAAAGGATCTACACCACTGGTCATTGATTGCTATGCATTCACTGATCTTTACAGATGGATTTGTTTGTTTTAAGCCATTTAATATAATTGCTCTGCCCTGCAACACATTATAAGCTACGCATGTTTGTTAAATGAGAAATATGGTCTAGGTCACATTGAAACAGTAACAGTTGTATAACAGTAATTATACAAACATTATACCAACATTGCAACAGGCAAGTTTATTCAAAAAGATAAATGATTTAACAACACTGAACATACAGAACAGAGGCAGGGAAAAAGGACAGAGGAAGAAGACTTGTCCGTTGTCACAGCATCAATGTCCAAGTTCCAACTGTAGAGATCAAGAAAGGAAGAGGCATGAGGAGGAGTACAACAGAACACTGCTCTCTAGGAAATTGTTTACTGATGTAAACTTAGTTGATGCAGTTTTAAAATTATGATTCTAATCCAGGTTTCTATTTCTGGAGAAAGAAATGGCTCATAATCGTTAGAAAAAAAAAAGCTTTATCATCGGCACTAGTGAGGATTAAAAAAAAACACTCTGTAAATTACATACATATGTAAAACATTCGTGCATTTCTTTTTTTTACATTAGCTCACTAAAACTCTGTAACTAGTAAGCAAGAAAAAGCCTTACCTCCAACAGCTGGTATTATCGTTGCGGGAAATGCGGAAGTGCTTCAGAAACTGCCGTAAAGCAGTACCTCTGACAGTATGACAATGTGTGACGTCATCGTATTTTTTTAACCACTTTTTAGAACAGATACGTGACCTTAAAAAATGCAATATTCAGCTGAGTTTATTATTTTAGCCCCACCTTTTGAACGCAACTTTCAAATTACTTGACAAAAAATGACATTGTGAGAAAAGTGGATTCTGAGGATAAAACCCCATAGGCTCCCATTCATTCTGGACTCGCCTACGAGCACCCCGCGTGGACAGAGATTATTACTGCAACCATTCCAGAAAACCGGAACTAACCAGCGAGTGCCCATTCTCCTCATATTAGACATTCTCTGGAGATACCCTTGGAGGCAATAGGAAGTGACGTAATTCCCGCCCATACGCTGATTGGCTGATACGTTTGCCACTTTGCATATTGACTTTTTGGAAAACGTTTTGGATTCCGTTTTGGAAAACGTTTTGGATTCCGTTTTGCCAAATCTTTTGCAAAGCGTTCGTTTTGCGGATTGAAATGTCATTTGAATATCGCAACACACGGAGCGTGGCAAAGTGGATTGCAATCACGGGGACCCTCTAGCTTTTCAATTTGAATAAAGGAACTCAAAGAATTGGACAAAATGTTATTCTATTTTTATTGTTATAACTTTTGCAAACTTAATTGAGGATTGCATTGTCACTTTGCATATTAAAATACACTTTGAATAACGTATTTACAAATTACATTATAAAATTGCATAATGAATTGTCAATTGCATAATGTAATGACATATTGAATTGCAAATTGCAAATTGCATTGCCATTTGAATTTTGCTACATATATGCTTCCATAAATCTGTCCTAAAATATTGCATTTCCCATTCAGTTAATGCTGGGTTTTGCGTATCATATGCACGCGAAATGGACGCATTCGCCCTCCACAGTAGTTAATGCTGGGTTTTGCGTATCATTTGCACGCGAAATGGTGATTTGGCGTATGTACTGCACGCATTTTAAAAGTGTCAAACCGTGCGATCTGTACGTATATTGGTGAGACTGGGTTGATCGAAACACAAAACTTGTTCGAGAACAACTTAAGATAAATGTAACACTCCAGACCTCTTGGTCAGGCTACCAGTTATACTATGTTGATTTTTTTCAGAACAAGCAGTTTAAACTGTCGCTGAATACGGTGTCATTAACCAGCTGCAATCATTATAACGGAACAATAACAAGCAAAAAAAACATTCAGGTAAAACTGAAAGTTATTTTTATATTCCAGACCATCCTTGGGGTGCTGTTGAATAAAAGCTATTGATTTTAATGAGAAGGGTGAGAAACAACTATTGATTATATGGGAACATAGTTGGATTAAAAGAGAACGATTGAGAGCGAGAGATAGAAAATGTGTGTGAGAGAAGGAGAGAAAAGCAGAGTAAGAGAGATAAGAGAGAGAAGAGGGAAAGGAAAAGGGGAGGGATTACTAAAAGGAGACAGGAGAGAGAGTATACATAGATGAGGAGCAGAAAGGAGAAATGTAGAGGCTAAAAGATCAAAATAGGAGAAACAACCATGTCCGACATCATATGCTCCCTCTTTACTTATTCCCTACACAGTGAACACTATTTAGAACACAATTAGGAGGCAAGCAACAAAGGAATGCTGACACTTAGACGTGTAGACTCAGATGTCGGATAGCACTACAAAATGGTAATGCCTCAAACAGAGCAATGTATCGTAAACAATCCACTAATAATAAGACACGGCTCTGGGAGAGCAAACACAATCGCTGATCCCCTTTGTCTTTCATGCAACCTACGTATTGATATAAAAATACACATAAAGATAAGTAAACGCAGACACTGGTTCTATATGTATCTAAAAACATAAAAGCATGTCAGCAAATGCCTCGCTTGGGTCACCTTAAAAACACAAAACGAGTGCACACAGGCACACACACACACACACACACACACACACACACACACACACACACACACACACACACACACACACACACACACACACACACACACATACACATACACACAGGGAAGATCACGTCTGCATTTTTTGAAAAGCACGACCTGAACCTGAACTTTGTAGAGATTCTGTTAGCAGAAGCATTTATCTCGTTTATCCAATTGAGTTCTGTACGCTGGACCAAACATGATGTCAGGCTACAGAAACATTTCTGAATGATGTACAATCAGAAAGAAATGCAAACTAATAGAATAAACATTAATGTCCGAAAATGTCCATTGCTAAAATATACACAATCAATATATAATCAAGTCTGGGAGAGGAGGAGAATGAAAAAGGTCTTAATTTGATCCCTGAAAGGTCAACGAGGGATGTAACAAATACACAATGACACAATAAGTGTTCTTTGTTTTACTGTATTGTTAACGCACACACACACACACACACACACACACACACACACACACACACACACACACACACACACACACACACACACACACACACACACACACACACACACACACACACACACACAAATGCATGGTAAGGGAGGTCAGGTTGATATGGATTCTTCAGGAAACTCTGCAAAGAATCCCTGCCGGAAAGATTTGGTTGTTACCTCCCAGAATGACCACCATCTGTGTGTAGCAGATGTAATTGGATTCCATGGTGTTTCATTCTGGATGATAACAGTTTGGCCAGCAGGGCTGATGGGAAATGTAGTTTTGAGTGACTTAAATATTAGGGAGAAGGGCTTATTCATGGTTTTCTCAGTGTATGAAGTAGTCTTAGGCAAGCTGAGATCTATGGTATCTTGGAATTATTCTTCACACTCATTTTAATTCCTATCAGTTCACACACAATTTAGCATAATGTAGCATTCAGTACCATAAGCTTCTTGATTTCCAGAACCATTACGTTTTATTTGGGGTTGTTACATAGTAATTTTCATTATTTTCTAAACATCATATCAGATGGATTAACTACTATAGCAGCAGGTCTGTTTGTTTGGGGTTCATTTGAATACGATTTTTTTAAATAGTTTTCATTAACAAAGGTGGATATAGGGGTTCAGACTTTACACACACACAGACACACAAACAGACACACACACACACACACACACTCTAATACTAACTCTATACTTTAATACACGCACGTAGTACACTCATGCATGCAAATTAACACACACACACACACACACACACACACACACACACACACACACACACACACACACACACACACACACACACACACACACACACACACACACACACACACACACACAGTAATGACTCAAAGCTAATGGTGCATGTCTAATTTCGCTCGCAGGACAAAACAATTAAAACAGCTCCAAACTCTTCCCTCCAACTTCATCTGTTGTTTAATGACCGGACTCTCTCTCTCTCTCTCTCTCTCTCTCTCTCTCTCTCTCTCTCTCTCTCTCTCTCTCTCTCTCTCTCTCTCTCCTCTCCTCTCCTCTCTTCTCTACTCTCTTCTCCTCTCCTCTCCTCTCTTCTCTCCTCTCTTCTCTCCTCTCGTTCCAACATCCTCCGGCACAACGGATTACCGATGAGAAAGGCAAATGACAATTAACAAGTGCTTTTCAGCAAATTCTGAAGTATAGTTTTTAATGACTGGTTTTAAAAATGTCTCTAATCACAGGAGTTGACGGCTGGTTGAACTGAGCTGAGCTCAATCTTTTCGGCAACCAACTAATGTGTTCCGAATGGCATAATCACGCCAAATTGTCTTGGATAATTCAACAGCCTGACTTACAGTGGGCTTGGTGGGCCAGAACCATGAATACGCCTTTTAAATGTTCGTATCAGTTTGGCCAGCAGGGCTGATGGGAAATGTAGTTTTGAGTGACTTAAATATTAGGGCAAAGGGCTGCTTCATGGTTTTCTCAGTGTATGAAGTAGTCTTAGCCAAGCTGAGATTGATGGTATCTTAGAATTATTTTTCTCACTCATTTTAATTCCTATCAGTTCACACACAATTTAGCTTAATGTAGCATTGAGTACCATATGCTTCTTGATTTCCAGAACCATTAAGTTCTGCCTTTTATTTTGGTTGTTACATAGTAATTTTCATTATTTTCTAAACATTATATCAGATGGATTAACTACAATAGCAGCAGGTCTGTTTGTTTTAGGTTTATTTGAATACGATTTTTTTTTAAATAGTTTTCATTAACAAAGGTGGATATAGGGGAAGAACCATTAATACGCCTTTTAAATGTTAAAACATCATATCCCAACATGTATCTCTGCTACCTCCCGACCGCACCTATGGGGTCAGAACAGTCTCATTAATAAGGAATGCACAAGAGAAGGATTCACAAATTTATTTTGTGATTTATATATAAATTACTCTCTTCTCACAAATACATTTCAATGCAAACACAAATGGATATCGGTATGTATAAGTGTAAAATAAATCCATAAACAAACATAAGTTTCACAAACACATTTCTGATCCACACACAAATGTGTCTTGCTTTAAATAAATTTTATATAAATCCCAAAATATATTAATTAAAAAAATATATAATGTATGAAAATGTATTTGGATGTTGTTACATTGATATACAAACTGTTAGACTTGAATTTACAAGACGCTTTTCATTTGTGAACTTGTTTGCATTTGCGTGTGAACTGGTCTATTATGTGGATTTTTGAGACTCTCCTGACGTGGCTGGATTCACAAATGCAATTTCTTCAACAAGGAACTCTCTGTAGCCAATCAGATGCCTCCCTCGTTTTCAGCCAATCACATGACTGCAGTGATTGGGATTTTATATTGTCGGTGCCTTTAAAGTAGCATTAATAATCGTTTACTACTTTAACGGCACCGACAATCCCAAAACCCAGTCGAAACTAGATGGAAAAAGTGTGTAGTTCAAAACGTGACGCAGCTTTTACTTCGTCGCCACCTAGAGATTGTTATGTACGATCATTCAAAAACCCTATGTTATATCCCATAGACATTTGACCAAGTGAACCGGGAGGCTCGGAGGCTGGACTTCTTCTTCGTCATGTGATTGTGTAACAACATCCAAATACATTTTTGATGAAAATTGCAAATATATTTTTAATTCATATATTTATGGATTTATATTACACTTATTCAAAACAAGACACATTTGTGTGTGGATCAAAAATGTGTTTGTGAAACTTATTTTTGGTCAGGGATTTATTTTACATTTCTACATACCGACATCGATTTGTGTGTGCATTGAAATGTATTTGTGAGAAGAGAGTAATTTATATATAAATCACAAAATACATTTGTGAATCCTTCTCTGTGCATTCATTAATAATGAGACTGTTCTGACCCCATACGCAAGAAGAGTAAGGAGGGAAAGATAATGGAAAAAAAGACAACAACAACTGGTCACAGGTTGGTTACCTTTCTCGCTTGAGTCTCTGAGCAAGGCATCTGAACCTATCTCTCAGTCGGGTTATTTGTTAAAACCATTTATGGTTAGTCATGGATGTTTGAATGATGAATGTGTGTGTATGTGTGTGTTTATGTATGTTTGTGTGTGTGTGTGTGTACGTGTGAGTGTGTGTGTGTGTGTGTGTGTGTGAGTGTGTGTGTGTGAGAAAGTTGGTCCACTCAACTTTGTAACAATGGCAACAAAAGTGCCATTGCAGTCCATTGAATTAACTGCTTTGTGCATTAGTCAATTGTTTCAGACAATCCTGGTATGAAAGCAAGAACAAACTGCAATCTATCATCTAGTAGTCCCCTACCGTCACACCAACTTTGAGTCAACGTAAATTAAAAAGAAGAAATGGAAAAATAATGTCAAATAAACCAAACAATGCTCTCTATTATCGAACCTTTCTGAAAGGCCCTCTTGACAGAGAGCCCACACCCAGCATAGAGGATTGATTGTGCACTTGTCGTTGAACAACAAAACAGCGTTTTGTTAACAATTCCTTCTCTCCTGGTGGCACTGAGAATACACACTGTCATTGTGTTGTGTCTCTATTGTTTGGTAAAAAGGTATCAAAATGCTTTTCATTCAATATTTTTCATACACTTGGAGGCTGGCATTTAGTGAATAGAACAGACCAGACCCCTATTCGCAGTGAGTCTGTTCTACCGCTAGATGTACCGTTGTGGTGCCGGTCTGTGTATGTGTGTATGTGTGTATGTGTGTGGGTGAGCCATTTTTTGGTTTGATATAATGTTTGATTTATTTATTTATCAGTCCCTCCAGAAAAATGCGGCGTTTGTTTGATTGTTGCGGCCGAAAATCCTTGATTATGCGGCACGTTTTCTTAAAAAGTGCGATGAAATATGCGGCATATTTCTGCAATTTTATGCAATGAAATTGCAGGAACTTGCAAAAATTGCGGGAACTTGCGAAAAAATGCGGGAACTTGCGTAAAATGATGCTTTTCGATGACGTTCACGTTTTCATTTAGTAAAAACATATTTTGCATTTGACATGCTGGGAATGCCGTATTTAGGTTAATGAAGCGTACCACCAGTGTATATTTAGGAGAGGAGCCACAGGTGAATAGGTAGACGGGAAGCGGTACTGTTTCTTAACCGCTCAGTGACAGCCCCTTTTGATATATATGTTAGAAAAGGTTTATGTTGATCCTGTTTTGATGTCCCTGTGTCTCAGTGTGTGTGTGTGTGAATGCATTCATCGGTGCAAGAGAGAGTGTGAGAGAGAGAGAGAAAGTACACAGGGGTGAGGTTAAGCCAGTGTGACTAATGAGTGTGAAATCATATTTTCATTTGGATTCTGCTGCACACGGCACCAGGGACGGAAGAATAAGAATCCACTTTCCTCTCCAACACATCCTTCCATCTGGATGCTACCACTCTCTGTCTCTCTCTCTCTTAGCCCTGGTTCTCTCTCTCTCTCTCTCTCTCTCTCTCTCTCTCTCTCTCTCTCTCTCTCTCTCTCTCTCTCTCTCTCTCTCTCTCTCTCTCTCTCTCTCTGTCTGTCTGTCTGTCTGTCTGTCTGTCTGTCTGTCTGTCTGTCTGTCTGTCTGTCTTTTTGTCTGTCCGTCTGTCTGTCTGTCTGTCTGTCTGTCTGTCTGTCTGTCTCTCTCTCGTTCTCTGGCTCCCTCTCTCTCTCGTTCTCTGTCAAGCGCAAGTGTCAAAAGGGTTGGTCTGAAGCAGCCTAATTACCCGTAGGTGTGGTTTGGGCGTAACGTCCAACAAACCAATGAGAGTGCCAGCTCCCATTCCCTTTAAGAGCCATGAGCGCATTTGAATTGGACGAGTTGATATTTTGACAGCGCGTCTGCAGTCTCCGATGAGACAGATGCACATGAATTTCAAACTGCAAATGGCTCAGTTTATTGCCAAATAATATGGCCTAATTCACACATGGAATAAGGGGTTTTCTTCCACAACTTCAGAAATACTGAGTCCTCAAATAAATTTCGCCAAAGAAAACGTATCATATGATATGTGGTAACTGTGGTTCTATTTAATGATATACGCAATACATTATAAACATTGTTTCTTATCAGTATTGTATGCTATCCTAATATGCATGTGTCCCCGCGGTAATAGACATTGCCATTGATTGTATTATGCGTTACGTGTTTAGTTTGCGTGTGTTTAAACAGAGCACACACGCACGCCCGCATTCATTCATTCTTTTTAACACTCACTCGCGGTAAAACAATGTTTTTCACGATCAAATACTCATCAATCCTAAAAGTTATGGGCATGTAGGCCTACACGATGTCTGTGTCAAGAAAATATGTGTTTGCTGTACGGTGTTTGCAGATGCATTGATTTAAAAGTACAACTTATTACCGCTGCATCAGCTGTTCTTTCCCAAATAATTTACCAAGAATGTGCGGCTAGGTAGATGAGAGAAGCAAAGTGTATGCGCGAGGTGCACAAGCAATCCGTATGCATCGCATGCGCATGTATGCATGCGCCCTTAAAATAGCATCTGAACAACGCGCCACTGACTTTAAACCAGGTATTTCCTGGTCAGTAGCGCAATGGTATTCAGAAACGGCAAAATACCGTTTGCGCCAGAACACGCCTCCTCCTTCCGCCGAACCGCCCCTTGGGGCGCATGATCAATCCCTAATTTACCGGCGAGTGGCGGTGGTGGGAAAAGAACGCTCTGCGCCAGTTGTAAACTAGCAACGACACAGGCGCCAGTGACTAAGTCACTTGCGCCGGATGCAAGATAGGGCCCTATGTCTCAACCTTCCCTTTTCAGTTGTTATTCTACAGTGAATCAACCTCTCTCTCTTGCTCTACCTGTCCCCTTTCTTTATCCATCCTTTAGAGTTCATCCAACAGTGCATCAACTTCTCTCTCTGTCGCTCTCTCTCTTTCGCTCTATCTTTGTCTTATTTGTTTACGGCCAAACTTCTGGGATAATAATCTTACCTGTGATGCGGTGTGATGTTTTAGGTAGGCTATGCAGACTGCTCTCTCTCTTTGCCTTTCTCCACTCATTGCCTTTATCTTTCCTGTTGGCTGCTAGCTCTTCCAGTCAGGCCTCTCTACTACTCTGTGGATTTCTTCCCTGAAGCGCGGATATAGGAGGTGAAAAAGGTCCTTTAAGTTCGCTGTAACACACTTTGCTTCTCCATCAAAGAGGGCGACTGCCTTAAGAACTGCTCTGAGTGGGTTTAGACGATGGGGCCGAATTTCCCCTCCAATCAAAGATGGGTAATATCCTGTTGGATAACATGTTGGATCTCTCTTATTATCTGCAATTTCTCTCAATATCTTTGCATCATAAGCATGCTTTCCAAAAGGCAAAACCCGACCACACGTCATTCGGCTTTAGGAATGTCAAATGATCGTTTGCATAAACTATGTTTAAGCCTTTAAAACCCTGTATGCAGAAATGGTTTTAACATACTCCGTCGTATTTCCTGATGATCATTCTCTCTATCCATACATAACAATGGACTTTAGTGCCTTATGGGATTTATCTCTAATCTGTGTTTTGTTTGCTCCATCTCTCTCTGCTATTCCTTTGTTCTGTGGAGCATGTCCATCTCTCTCCCTCTCTCTCATCCCTCCTTTTATCTTTCTTTGTCTCACTTTTATTTTCTCTTTCAGCAGACACAGACACCAGGTTCTCCTGCTTGTCTTAATTTTATCCTCCCCTTAACTCTCTCCATCTCTTGGCTTATCCACAGCGCCACACTGCCACAGCTGTTGAATCCAATTACAGGCTTTGGAATGTTGCCTTGTTTGCTTCTGTGTGTGTGTGTGTGTGTGTGTGTGTGCGTGCGTGCGTGCGTGCGTGCGTGCGTGCGTGCGTGCGTGCGTGCGTGCGTGCGTGCGTGCGTGCGTGCGTGCGTGTGTGCGTGCGTGCGTGCGTGCATGTTTGTGTGCATGTGAATGTGTTTAGCAGGTTTGCAGGATGTATAATTAGAAATAAATGGGAGGTCTTGTAATGATAACACAACAAGTGACCAACCTGACCTTTACCCCTCGCCTCGCTTTGGATTATTGAAATACAAGATATTGCAGTATCCCTCCCTCCCCCTTGTTCACCCTCTCAACCACATGAAATGTTTATCAATTTGTTTGAAAGAAAACCTTGGCTCACTTTTAATGATGAATCCATCAAGGTTATAATGACGGAAAAGTCATCAGCAAAGTTATTTTAGTCAAGGCTTTGCAGTAAAATCTTTGGTTTATTAGAAATCATAAAGCCATGACAAAAATATTGGTGAGATGGCTAATGAAGTTTGTATGGTTTCATGTCCACTTTACACATTAAGGGCCCTATCTTGCATCCGGCGCAAGTGACTTAGTCACTGGCGCATGTGTCGTTGCTAGTTTACAACTGGCGCAGAGCGTTCTTTTCCCACCACCGCCACTCGCCGGTAAATTAGGGATTGATCATGCGCCCCAAGGGGCGGTTTGGCGGAAGGAGGAGGCGTGTTCTGGCGCAAACGGTATTTTGCCGTTTCTGAATACCATTGCGCTACTGACCAGGAAATACCTGGTTTAAAGTCAGTGGCGCGTTGTTCAGATGCTATTTTAAGGGTGCATGCATACATGCGCATGCGATGCATACGGAATGCTTGTGCACCTCGCGCATACACTTTGCTTCTCTCATCTACCTAGCCGCACATTCTTGGTAAATTATTTGGGAAAGAACAGCTGATGCAGCGATAATAAGTTGTACTTTTAAATCAATGCATCTGCAAACACCGTACAGCAAACACATATTTTCTTGACACAGACATCGTGTAGGCCCATACATGCCCATAACTTTTAGGATTGATGAGTATTTGATCGTGAAAAACATTGTTTTACCACGAGTGAGTGTTAAAAAGAATGAATGAATGCGGGCGCGCGTGTGTGCTCTGTTTAAACACACGCAAACTAAACACGTAACGCATAATACAATCAATGGCAATGTCTATTACCGCGGGGACACATGCATATTAGGATAGCATACAATACTGATAAGAAACAATGTTTATAATGTATTGCGTATATCATTAAATAGAACCACAGTTACCGCATATCATATATCATATACGTTTTCTTTGCCAAAATTTATTTGAGGACTCAGTATTTCTGAAGTTGTGGAAGAAAACCCCTTATTCCATGTGTGAATTAGGCCATATTATTTGGCAATAAACTGAGCCATTTGCAGTTTGAAATTCATGTGCATCTGTCTCATCGGAGACTGCAGACGCGCTGTCAAAATATCAACTCGTCCGATTCAAATGCGCTCATGGCTCTTAAAGGGGATGGGAGATGGCACTCTCATTGGTTTGTTGGACGGACGCCCAAACCACACCTACGGGTAATTAGGCTGCTTCAGACCAACCCTTTTGACACTTGCGCCGCGACGCAAGTGTAATTTATCCGCCTGTAAAATAGCGATAGCGCCGTAGAACCGCCCACAAAGCTACTTGCGCTTTGCGCTTCCCACTTGCGTTTCAGACCGTTAAAATAGGGCCCTTAGCGTGCAACTCTAATGTCCATACACACATATTTACTTTTGTTAGCTGATGATGTCATCCCACACACAGTGAAACCAAGGCACAGATAGGGACCAAAGTCAATGATAAATGGTTCCTACAGGTACAAAAGCTTTCAGTTCCTTTAATAAACATACTATGATATTCTCTATGATAACTGTCTGTAAGATTTCAGCTGCAGGAACTGCAGTTCAGATATTAGGTGACAGTGGATAAGATGGATAAGATGCTAAGGACTAACATATCCACCCTTATCATTTAGATATATGAACTGGGCTATGAGCGTGGAAGCCTACTGTGTATTGTGAACATACCGTTAAAAGCTGTTTGTTGGCGGCCCAGGGTTACTCTAAATGGATTCAATGTTGTAGGAACAGTTGCAACAGAAAGGAACATAAATGGAATATAATCACCAATTGTGAGATTGGTTGTGGTGGGAGGGGGGGAGGAGAATCGGGGTCATAATAGAGAATGTCTTTCTCACTGCATTGCCGGAGCCCTGGGTCTGGATCTGCTAATCCCTCCAGGCTTAATTTGTCGATCGGCTTTGATCATAATAAAGTTGCTCCCCCACTGATTGCTTAATCAATTTCCACATTTTTAAGTGGATACTGCGATCATCTACACACATGTACAATTGCCTCTCACTAATAGAGAAATCTAAGCTGACGAGAGGGTGAGGGACACAGAGGTAAAGGGAGAGAGAGAAAGGGAGAGAAAATTATAATATCTGAACCTCAACTGCAGTTCCTGCAGCTGAAATCTTACAGACAGTTATTATAGAGAATATTATAGCATGTTTATTAAAGGAACGGAAATCTTTTGTACCTGTAGGAACCCTTTATCATTGACTTCGGTCCCTATCTGTGCCTTGGTTTCACTGTGTGTGTGATGACATCATCAGCTAACAAAAGTAAATATGTGTGTATGGACTTTAGAGTTGCACGCTAAATGTGTACAGTGGACGTGAAACCATACAAACTTCATTAGCCATCTCACCAATATTTTTGTCATGGCTTTATGATTTCTAATAAACCAAAGATTTTACTGCAAAGCCTTGACTAAAATAACTTTGCTGATGTCTTTTCCGCCATTATAACCTTGATGGATTCATCATATTTTTATTTAAGACGGTCGACCAATTTATAAATCCAGTCCCTCCTGGTGCCCCTGCTGAATCTAATGCAGATTGTGAGAAGTTCCTCTTGCACTTTGTGGGGAAAGTGGAAAATATTAGAATTAGTATCAGAACAAACCCCAGCTTCACGGACGTCAGCCCACCCTACCGGTACACTCTCAGTATTTTCACTCCTATTTCCCTGCCTGAACTCCTGAAAATAATTTCTAATATGAGAGTTTCTTCCAGCCCACTAGATATTATTCCCACCAAGTTTTTAATTGAAATCAAGGAGTGTTTTGGGCCCCACTTATTGACCATCTTAAATAGTTCACTATATGCTGGCTGTGTCCCCGATTATTTTAAAACTGCCTGTATTCAACCAGTCCTCAAAAAACCAGGACTTGATCCCTCTATCCTCGCTAGTTTGCGCCCGATCTCAAAGTTACCTTTCATATCTAAAATCCTGGAAAAAATAGTCTCTTTTAGTGTCTTTGAAAAAATAGTTTCAAAGACACAATAGTGTCTTTGAAAAATTCCAATCAGGATTTCGTAAGTACCATAGCACGGAGACCGCCTTGTTGAGAGTCACAAATGACCTTTTAATAAATTTGGACGCAGGCATGGGGTCTGTTCTTGTTCTGCTGGACTTAGCCGCAGCTTTTGACACCGTAGACCATGAAACACTTTTAAACAGACTAAGGGACTGGGTCGGCTTATCCGGCACTGCCTTAGGTTGGTTTTCGTCTTATTTATCGAATCGGATGTGCCGTGTCTCCATTAAGAACTACTCCTCATCGATTTCTAATATTAGGTATGGAGTTCCGCAAGGGTCAATACTTGGACCTATTCTGTTCTCTATATATATGCTTCCACTAGGTGAGGTCATCAGGAGACAAGGCATTTCCTTTCATTTTTATGCTGATGATTCTCAATTGTACCTACCCATCAAGCCCAACTACCCAGATATGCTAAGTACACTTCATGAATGCCTAAAGGACATCAAAAGATGGAATGCACTAAATTTTCTGCAGCTTAATTACAGAAAAACCGAAATCCTGGTCATTGGCCCCCGGCAACTGTCCGAACAAATAATGCCTTCTACTGGAGACCTGTCAAAACTCATCAAACCTGTTGCAAGAAGCCTTGGAGTCCTCTTTGACTGTAATTTATGTTTTGAGGAACAAATCACCAAGATTGTACAATCTTGTTTTTACCAACCTCCGCAATATTTCTAAAATTCAATCAATTTTAAATCTCAGTGACGCTGAAACTTTGTTACATTCTTTCATCTCCTCACGACTTGATTATTGTAACAGCCTTTTTACCTGCTTGAGTCAGAAAACACTCAAACGGCTACAGACTGTCCAAAACTCAGCTGCCAGGCTTTTAACAAGATCTAGAAAATATGACCATATCACACCTGTTCTAGCGTCTCTACATTGGCTTCCCGTTTGTTTTAGGATTGATTTTAAGATTTTATTGATTACTTTTAAGGCTCTACATGACTTGGCCCCAGCATATATTTCAGAGCTTTTAGTCCCCTATGTGCCGTCTCGTAGTCTGAGGTCCTCAAGCAGTAGACTGCTGTTCCTCCCAGTGTCCAGGCTCATAACTAAAGGGGACAGAGCTTTCTCCATACGGGCACCGAAGCTCTGGAATGACTTGCCTGAGGAAATTAGGTTGACTGAGTCACTAAACATTTTAAAATCTCTCCTCAAAACCCACTTTTACCGGAGAGCCTTTCCAGATTTCATTTGAGCCTGCCTTTGTTTTTATTCTGTCTTCTTTCTGTACATCACATGTATTTTATGCTCTTTGTTTAAAATGTGTTTTTTTTGTTCAGCACTTTGTAACTGTGTTTTGAAAAGTGCGACATAAATAAAGTTTATTATTATTATTATATTATTATTATATACGGAATGACTGAGTGGTCTACAGTGGTCTGAATGCCTCCAGTCTTAACCACAACTTTATCACTCCCAATACAGACTCACAAACATCAAGAGGAACTGGATAACAGTGTTGTATAGTAGCGAAGTAGAAATACTTTGTTACTGTACTTAAGTAGTTTTTTTGGATATTTGTACTTTACTTTACTACTTATATTTCTCTGTACTTTTACTTTTACTTCGCTACATTTTGCGAAGAAAACGGATACTTTTACTCCGCTACATTTCCCTTGAAACCTTCGTTACTCGTTACAAAATCAACTCATCTTTAGAAAAAAATAAATAAATCATGAGAGATATGAGAATAACGTCGGGGACTGTGGTAGAACACAGACTGCGAGCCTGTTTGGCGAATCAGCTGTCCCAGCGCACGTTCGCAAAGCCCCCTTGCTTAGTTACTGTTGCTACGTCGATCAAAACTCCTACGACTGTCAACACACAAATGCATGGCTAGGACGAGGGCAAGGGCTATCAAAATTCTACTATTTGTATCAGGCTGGTTTGTACACGCAGTATTACAACACTATCTTATACACTTCAATACGCTGTATATGTGCCATTTTTGCTACAAAGCTAATTTAAATACCCTTTTTGGGCAGGGACTTTAGTTTTCCGAAAATCCGCGATCCTGGATGACACCAAAATCAATATTCAGTAACGTGTACCAGCGCTTGCGGGATAATAGGTCGGGCTACGATATCTGTCAGTGTCAGTGATTTTTTTTTGGAGTAACTCCGCGACAGCATCCAGATCATGGCAAAATGGACTGCAATATGCAGTGGAAGGATGTTTTCAAAAAAGATCAACAACGAAGAGGAAACAACAATAATCGAAGCAAAATCATACAGGTCTCAATCAAAAAATTAGAAACTTCACGACCTCAAAATAAATACCACCAGCACAACATTTTAAACTAGTAAGGTTCTTTCACCGCTGGGTAATATTTGTATATAATATTTCAAGCTAGCTAATAACCTATAAAGATTATTTATTCTTATTCCATCTCTGGCGAGGTATCTATCTATCTAGTTAGTGCTAAGGCATGATTGGACGAGGGCAGTTATAGGGAGGAGTTTCGATAACGGTTACTTGTACTTTTACTTTCAGTACTTAAGTACATTTGATCAGAAAAGTACTTTTGATACTTAAGTACAGTAAAGATCAGATACTTTAATACTTTTACTTAAGTACTATTCTAAAAGGTGACTTTTACTTTTACTTAAGTAATTTTCCAGTAAGGTATCTGTACTTTTTCTTAAGTATGGCTTTTGAGTACTTTATACACCACTGCTGGATAATAAGCCAAGCAGGGCTACGTTTTTAGCCGTGTTTTCTCAGAGTGCTGCAGATTTATAAACAAAGTAGTCTAGTACTTTACCTAAATAATAATGTTTTGGGGGAAAATTATGGCGTTTACCTTTCTGTTAAAATTTGTAGGACAAAAAAAAAGATAAACGACATATATATAGGCAATAACAGATGATAATGACATACCACCATGAACATAGGATTCCCACGCACACACACTTTACCACGTGTGAAAAATCTTTTTGTGTGCACGAAACATAATAACCGGCCTAAACAACCGATGGCACTGCAGTGTTGGGAAGGTTACTTTTAAAATGTATCCAGTTACAGAATACAAAATGCATGCCCAAAAATGTAATCTGTAACGTATTCCGTTTCATCACTAGTATTGTTCTCTGAATACTTGCACTGTAAATAATTACCAGGGTTTCACAATATTTAACTGTAATATTTGACAGTAAATTACTGTGAAATCACTTCACAGGTGCTAAATGTGATGTTCCCAATATAATACTGTAATTTCAAATGTCACTGTTATTTACTGTGATATTTGCATTACAAGGATTTCACAACATGTTACTGTACTTTTCCCCAGTAAAATACTGTAATCAGACCATTTCGTGTGAAAACACAGTAAATTACATTAACGCACTGCATTGTGGGAGATCCCGCAACTTTTAACTGTCAACCAGCAGCAGATATTCTGCCATTTGCCGCCAAGTGAAGACAGAGGAGGAAGAAACTTCAACAACAGATGACGTAGGCCGGTACAATTTTAAAGCCAAGAAAAAGCGCGGGTTGATGAACCCACATCATCCCACATGTGAGCACACTCTTAAGGAAGATATTGGACTTCGAATGGATTTCAATGTAGGGTGAAATGTGCCGTGACGTCAGCGTTACCAGAGAAACCGTTTTCACCAGTTCACGAATTACCAAAACAGTTGTGTTTTCAAAAGATTCCTCCCTGGGTGTCACGGTCTGTCCGTCACGCCCCCTTCACCCTCGCAGCTGGGCTGCGTCAGGTGGTTAGTGGAGCCTTTAAATTGGCTGAACACTGTTCACCTGTTGCCAGATTGTCTTCGCTGTTAGGTTCATGCAAGTCTCTCCAGCTATTCGCCTGTCCCCTGTTCCCGGTTTCCCGATCCTGCCTGTCCTCGACTACGTTCCCCGCCTCGTCCTACTGGATCCTCGTTCGCCTGTCTCCTGTCCCGGTTTCCCGATCCTGCCTGCCCCCGACTACGTTCTCCGCCCCGTCCCCGTTGATTTTCTTGACGAAGTAAAGATCGGAATATCATTGTGTTTGCTTGTCTCTGAGTCGTGCTTTTGGGTTCTAATCTGCCAGTCTCCTCAGTGGAGCGCGACACTGGGAGGGGGTTTCAAAAGTTTGCGGTTTCAAGCCTGCGTTTTCTGTTCTGTTGTAATTTTTCCTATAAGTAGAAATGGGTCTGGGTTGTTATTGGTTAAAAGTGAAGGCAAGTTAAATGTATTAATGTTGATTCATTGTTTAATTAAATGTTGAATTGAACATATTTCATGTTTTCTTTGTTTTCCTTTTACTTTGGATGCATGGGTATGAAGTTACAGTATATTGCATGCAGGATATCCCTATATCACAGTAATTCCATGGGAATGACAACTGTGAAGTTACAGTAAATTACTGGCTACCTAATTGCATTAATTTCACAGTAAAAATACAGCCATTTAGTGTAATGTATGTACCGCAAGTTACTGTTATAACACAGCTACATATTGGTAAATCACAGCATTTTAATGGGTATGACAACTTTGAAGATACAGTATGCAGTTGTACTTTTATTGTAATTAGCTGTGATTTATCTACTGTAAATTACTGTGAAGATAGAACAAATTTCTGTGAACTATTCAATGTAAATTACTGTGAAAATAGAACAAATTGCTGTGAACTTTTTACTGTAAATTACTGTGAAATTATAACGAATTACTGTGAACTATTTAATGTAAATTACTGTGAAAAAAGAACTAATTACTGTGAACTATTTAATGTAAATTACTGTGAAAATAGAACTAATTACTGTGAACTATTTACTGTAGATTACTGTGAAAATATGTACAGTAAATTACTGTAAAAGTAAAGTGAAAGTCTCCCTGAAAGTGAAATATTTTATATAATTTGCTGTAGTGGAACAAAGACTATAAGGGTATGTTCATGCAAAAGATATTTGCTATTACATCTAAGATAGGTGTTGCCTATAAAATCGCCTTAAGAGAGAGAGAGAGAGAGAGAGAGAGAGAGAGAGAGAGAGAGAGAGAGAGAGAAAAGATCGTTCAATCATCTGCATTTTTATGTGTGTTTTCCAGCACACGATGTCTGTCCAAATTCCCTGATGGTCCGACAATTTGCTGCTAGTCTCGGAGTTACCGGTAATCAAACAATAATTCCCATAATGCGCGCGGCTGAGGCCTACGTCCAAAGAGGCATATGCTGTCACTTGTAGAACTGGATCGGGCCGAGGTGCGTTCGCTTCACAAGCGAACTGTACCAGGGTTTGTTTGGAAGCGAACCGAGACCAGCTGTTCAGGGAGGACTCGGTCGGCTGATTTGGTTCAGGTCGAAGTGAGGTGGTTGCATTCACACCAACGCAAATGTACCGAACCAAGGGGACCAAACTCGTTTAGTGCGCACTAAATGCTGTTGGTGTGAAAGCACGAATAAACTGCTGAAACAGAAGTATCGTCATGTAATAAATTGATTTCAACAATGTAACTGTATTCTAAATACCAACTATTTAAATTGTAACTGTAACGGATGCAGTTAGCTATAATTTGTATTGTGAATACGTAACGCCGGTACATGTATTCCGTTATTCCCCAACACTGTGGCACTGTAACGGCCATGACTCAAGGCTAAGTCATGGCCGTTGTCTTAACAGATAGCGCTCACTCGCTTGGCTGGTGGCACCAAAGCAGAGATGTTCACAAGTCATTTGTTGGAAGTTCAAGTCGAGTCTCAAGTCTTTGAGCTCGAGTCCAAGTCAAGTCTCAAGTCTTTCAGAGGAAGTTCAAGTCAAGTCTCAAGTCTTTTGCCACGAGTCCAAGTCAAGTCTCAAGTCTCTGGCCATCTGATCTGTCCCTAACACTGTATTGTTTAAAGGGAAACTATGCAACTTTTTGGGCATAATTTACCTTAATATAACAGGTTAAGAGTCATTGTGATGGTTCTATAACACTTTATGGGTTGATGGTCGCTGTTTCGACTCTCCCTAGCGCATCTTGGCGGAAAAAGGGAATATGCAAGTTTCTGCCGGCGACCCGCTGCCCACTCTCGCTACCAAACACGTTTATTTTCATGGTTGTTTTGCTGTTCGTCTGTCTCGTCCCCCAGATACAGGCCAAATCCCTGTATCCAGGTTCTCGTTTATTTAGATCACTAGACCGCTATCCAAATGCCTATGTCTGGCTGGCCATATAATGCAGAACCCTGAAAGAGAGCTGCTAGTTAGCATATATTCGTCGGTAACAGAACTGTTACGATACGTGAACCTCCAATATAGCTTTGGCCATGTTATACCTTTGGTGTAGTTCCCCGCTTGTAAATATGTTTGTAAAAAGATTGCTTTGTATTTTCTCTCAGTTACAATCGTTGGCAAACAGCATTGTTACGATGCTTGAGGCTTGATGACCCATGACGGCTCGGCCTGCCTGCCTCTGTACAGCCACCACCCACATCCAAACTTGTGCAGGTACAAGAGTCACGGAGAAATCCAGAGAACCCTCAAGAAGATGTGACACAATAGCCGTAGGGCAAAAAAACAACCATGAAGAACTGTCACTTGCATTTCTTTCAATGTCCAAAATAAATATTTTTCTGACCAAAGTGTGTATTATTGAACAAATGAAAGAAAGGTGATGCAAACATCTGTTATTTAAAAAAAATGAAACATTTTAAAACCATGTGCAATAATATTTATTTACAATGTTTATTTGCAAGCTTTTACATGTTAACATAAATGTGTCCCTAATCTTTCAGACAAAGCATCTGCCTACACTGTAAAAAAAAACACTGTCAATTTACAGTAAATTACTGGCTATAAATGTCATTACTTTCACAGTACTTTTACAGTAATACATTACTGTACATTTTTTCACAGTAATCTACAGTAAATAGTTCACAGTAATTAGTTATATTTTCACAGTAATTTACATTAAATAGTTCACAGTAATTTGTTCTATCTTCACAGTAATTTACAGTAGATAAATCACAGCTAATTACAATAAAAGTACAACTGCATACTGTATCTTCAAAGTTGTCATACCCATTAAAATGCTGTGATTTACCAATATGTAGCTGTGTTATAACAGTAACTTGCGGTACATACATTACACTAACTTCACAGTTGTCTTTCCCATGGAATTACTGTGATATAGGGATATCCTGCATGCAATATACTGTAACTTCATACACATGCATCCAAAGTAAAAGGAAAACAAAGAAAACATGAAATTTGTTCAATTCAACATTTAATTAAACAATGAATCAACATTAATACATTTAACTTGCCTTCACTTTTAACCAATAACAACCCAGACCCATTTCTACTTATAGGAAAAATTACAACAGAACAGAAAACGCAGGCTTGAAACCGCAAACTTTTGAAACCCCCTCCCAGTGTCGCGCTCCACTGAGGAGACTGGCAGATTAGAACCCAAAAGCACGACTCAGAGACAAGCAAACACAATGATATTCCGATCTTTACTTCGTCAAGAAAATCAACGGGGACGGGCGGAGAACGTAGTCGGGGGCAGGCAGGATCGGGAAACCGGGGCAGAAGACAGGCGAACGAGGATCCAGAGGGACGAGACGGGGAACGTAGTCGGGGACAGGCAGGGTCGGGAAGCCGGGACAGGAGACAGGTGAACGAGGATCCAGTAGGACGAGGCGGGGAACGTAGTCGAGGACAGGCAGGATCGGGAAACCGGGAACAGGGGACAGGCGAATAGCTGGAGAGACTTGCATGAAACCTAACAGCGAAGACAATCTGGCAACAGGTGAACAGTGTTCAGCCAACATAAAGGCTCCACTAACCACCTGACGCAGCCCAGCTGCGAGGGTGAAGGGGGCGTGACGGACAGACCGTGACACCCAGGGAGGAATCTTTTGAAAACACAACTGTTTTGGTAATTCGTAAACTGGTGAAAACGGTTTCTCTGGTAACGCTGACGTCACGGCACATTTCATCCTACATTGAAATCCATTCGAAGTCCAATATCTTCCTCAAGAGTGTGCTCACATGTGGGATGATGTGGGTTCATCAACCCGAGCTTTTTCTTGGCTTTAAAATTGTACTGGCCTACGTCATCTGTTGTTGAAGTTTCTTCCTCCTCTGTCTTCACTTGGCGGCAAATGGCAGAATATCTGCTGCTGGTTGACAGTTAAAAGTTGCGGGATCTCCCACAATGCAGTGCGTTAATGTAATTTACTGTGTTTTCACACGAAATGGTCTGATTACAGTATTTTACTGGGGAAAAGTACAGTAACATGTTGTGAAATCCTTGTAATGCAAATATCACAGTAAATAACAGTGACATTTGGAATTACAGTATTATATTGGGAACATCACATTTAGCACCTGTGAAGTGATTTCACAGTAATTTACTGTCAAACATTACAGTTAAATATTGTGAAACCCTGGTAATTATTTACAGTGTAGGACTACTCTCCTGCGGCGACTAGCGATAGCATACCGTCTCGATCTCTGCATCCATTTCCTTGTAATTCCGTACAAAAGTGACATACTTGAGCAGATGCATAAATGTACGATTGCTGCGCAAATTGTTCATGCTATCGTCATGTATTATGTTGGCCAACACTCTTACACGGATCGTTCTGTTCAACAACCAAAGATAATACAATTTGAATATAGGACATAACATCTCCCCTTCAACTATAAAAAAGGATGGGTTTATTGTAACACTTACACCGTTTAAAAATGTATATCCTTGTCTACTCTATATGAACGTCTACCTCAGAAATGGCTCTACGTATTCGCCGGCTTCTTTGAAAACAAATGCACATGGCTAGATTAGAAGTGGATGGGGAAGGGTCGTCAACGAGTTATTACGACAGTGTTGTAAAATATCTCCTCCGAAGCTGTAGAGGGAGATCAATGCAAGCACAAACCAAAGAAACAGCGAAGAAGTGGCCAAAGTTGCATAGTTCCCCTTTAATCATATGAATTCAAAGCATGTCCTGTAGCTACCATCCATACAGTACAGTATCAAAATCAGTTGAAGGATAACTTCATGGGGTCTAATGAAATGCAATCTGAAGAAACACAGATATAAATCTGTTTCAATTTCACATGTTAACTGTATTTTTCAACATTTTGGCATCTCGGATACACGCACACACACCCGCACACAAACAGGGAGAGGCTTTTATGATTTGTATGAAATCAATCTGTTTTTTTCAAGAACTGCGGCATCAATATACAATTATTTAGGCTAAATGTGGGTTTAGGCAGATAGGCCTACATGCGCTGATAACAAATCGCTATTTATTTATTTTACTGAATGCAGCCTGCATGACGGTGAACTAGACACGTCTTTAGCATATGGAAACTATGGAACACGTCTGGCTTTCTAGTTTCTGTAAGTAAGGGATAATGTAGGCCTATAGAACGTCAGTCATTATCTGGAAAATAAGGATTATTTTCGATAATGACCGGTGACGTTCTATATTATCCCGCTTATTACACAGCTACTTGCCAAAACGAAACAAGTAACTTCACACAGTGTGTCTTTTTACAATTTATTTGTTACCAGCATTCGTAGTGTTGATCAGCAGAGAAATAGTCTGCCAAAGACGTTGACGTCGCTTAGCAACCGAGGACGCTGGGGTTGGTAAGTTACCGGACTTGCAGAGAGATACGACCGACGGCAAAAATTCCACTTCCCTTGACAGCGGTCATTATATGCTTAGCAAAGGTGAATTATCAAAAAATGATGACGATCGTTGCCCATCCCCAATAGAAATACATGAAAAACTTTTTTCATGAAAAAAAGATTTCTTCAGCAATAATTGCATGACTTGACGAGTCTCAATGCTCGAGTCTGTGTCAAGTCTGAAGCATTTTGGGTGGCATTTTGAGTTGCAAGTCAAGTCTGAAATCACTGTTTGTGCGACTTAAGTGCGACTCGAGTCCGAGGGCCTCTAGTCAAATCTCCTAACCTTCATGCCTCCTTTTCTTAACCTTTGTGGAAAACATCATCGGGTCAAGGAGAGATGAAAAGGTGCTTCCTTTCGAACATATGAAAAGACAGCACTGTTTAAAATTAACTCGACTCCACTCTTCCTAACCGACATCATTGCGCTATGGCGGGTATTGCCGACCTCTACCGTCTCTAGTGTGAAACTACAATTTTCCGAAGATTGACTAAAACAAGTGTTCTTTGATCCATGCGTTCTTGTCATATTGATTTCAATCAGGTTATCGCCAACAGTGAAAATCACTTAGGTCGGACTTGGCCAACGGGAATATTTTAGGCCGCTTGAATTCCAATTCACATGGTAAAAAAAAGAGGCTAAACTCATGTTGATGTTGAAATTAACTGCCCCCAGTAGTCTTTCTTAAATGTGAAGTTGGCATTTTCTTTTCTCATGGTGTATTTTATGTGCTTACTAACCAGCAATTAATGAATTCATTTATATTCAAATAATTATGTTTCTAGAATTGGTATACATTATTGTCAATTGTATTTTCTTCTATTCTTCTGCTTTACCGCGTCTCTCATGTTTCTTCGCGTAGAGTCGTTAAACTTCGTCGGTGGCATGTTGCTTTAAATATTGCCGCTGTAAAGGATTATGGGATACCACTATCTCCTTTGCTTTCGCAAAGGAAGTTCAGGAATAACCTATGCTAAAGGAGGGTTAAAGCGTCGAGGCTCCATTCCTCCAAGCACTTCCTAGGAAAGGAAATGTCCTATGCAAAAATGAGAATTCGTAGAGGCCCCGAGTTTCAGACTCGAGTCCCCATCTCAAAGGGTAAGGGGCTGTTTTCTGGTTGATAATGGCAGCAAAGGGTTACCCATTTCTCAGTTCATTCATCCATCAGCAAATCACCCATTAATTTTTCGAAAAAAATAAAATATCTCACTTAATGAATTGATTTCCAGCAAAAGCAAATGTTTCTTTCATTTAATTTTTTTGATAACATTACAGTAAAAAGAAGAGGACATAGGGTTTCAGTTGCAATACCAAATCAATATTTTCAGTCACTCACTTTGAAGTGTAAAGACATTTTTCTACAATAAACGTGTTTGGGTCGTTATGCCCAACATTTATTGAGCATTCTAACTCACCCCTTTGTTTGGATTTACATTGTTTTCCCAAATTACAAATTCAACAAAAAATAACTGGCCAAGCATTCTTTCCAGCAGACGTTCAAATGTGAAATCAAGTCATATAAAACATCTCTAAAATAATTGACCCAAATTACTGAACTCATCACTGGGTAAGACCTGTTGGTCCTGACAGACAGGCAGCTGGCGGCCAATCACAGGCTGAGGGCTCTCATCAAGAGTCCACCTGACCACAGCTACCTTCAAACAAAGAGCTGCGACCCGCTGATGTCTTACTGAAGTCACAACCCCCACTAGTCTGCTGTTGTGACGCACATGTGCAGCCATTCACATGACTTGTCAGTGGGTCGGGCAGCAAATCTCTTGCCAAGGGGCTTTCAGACGGACACGAGGAGATCAGGCAGAACACGGTTAAACAAAACGATTAATAATAAAGATAGCTAGATAGATAGCTAGATAGATAGCTGGATAGATAGATAGATAGATAGATAGATAGATAGATAGATAGATAGATAGATAGATAGATAGATAGATAGATAGATAGATAGATAGATAGATAGATAGATAGATAGATAGATAGATGGATGGATGGATGGATGGATGGATGGATGGATGGATGGATGGATGGATGGATGGATGGATGGATGGATGGATGGATGGATGGATGGATGGATGGATGGATGGATGGATGGATGGATGGATAGATAGATAGATAGATAGATGGACAGAGATATGGATAGAGAGATAGAGAGCTGAATAGATAAATAGATTGATAGATTATTTAGTATATTACTGATGTCCAGTGCAACAAGTGTTAATTTACTCGAATATATTTCATTGAATGTTCGGATTTAACCTAAAACGGAACTTCTTAAATCCATGAATAGGAGATTAAATGAGAGCCTCCTTTTTTGGTTAAATCCCCTTGAGAACCCAAGTTTTCTCAAGAACAGACATGGCAGTAAAAGGACAAAGGCTGCCAGGAGCTCACCGATCAATGCAACCTGTTAATTCCAAACTCAGATCTCGTCTCATGTAACTTTGTACGGAATTACACATGTTTGAACATCATCCTTCTGACCGATTGGCCAGCAAATCCTCAGTTAGTCAGAAGGGCTGATCGAATTGAGCTAATTCTCCTACATTCATTGTTAATTGTCCAAAGTGCCGCCCTAACGCCATTGCCCCGTAGGCCAAAGAAAAGTACAGTTTGAGAGAGCTTAAATAGATTGAATTGTTTTTTCATTAAAATTTTTCCTGCCAAAGCTATTAAATGGGTTTTAAGAGTCGCTAAGCACTCAAATCAAACCGCTGTGACCTCTGGCAGGAATCGCAGAAGCCTAGGTAAAACATTGGATATTGCTATTGGTAGTTTTATATTGGCTCAAAACAGAGATCACCTGCAGCTGTTACTAATTGTAGTCTTAAGGTTATGTTAATCTTTAAGCGGGAAGATCTAATTTCCCAAAAAATAAAAAACAGATAGGAAAAACTGCAACAACAATACCAACCATAATACCTTACAGTACAAGTAAGTGAATGAGATAAGGTAGAGTAGCCCTGACCAAGAACAGAGAAACTACTAGTATCCATTTTACACTTCAATTTTGCCACGAGCGTCCTTGTTCATGTGTTACTGTGTGTTTGTGTGTGTTTTTGTGTGTTTGTGTGTGTGGGCATGTGTGTGTATGTATTTGTGCGTGTTTGTGTGTGTTTGTTTGGGTGAGCGTGCATGCATGCATGCGCGTGTCTGCGTGTGTGTGTGTGCATATGTGTGTGCGTGTGTGTGTGCGCGTGAGTGTTTGTCTGCACGTGTGTGTGTGTGCATGTGTGTGTGTGTGTGTGGGAGATGTTACAACTGAATGTCTTAGAGAGCAATCATGGGGCTTTCACACCAAAAAGAACCAAGAGCCAGTTCCGGGCTGGTGCTAGGGCCAGTTCCAAACAGGTTCCATCCTTATCCCAGTTAAGAACCAGTTGGTTTCACACCGGCCAGAGCCAGCCATGGAGCCGGTGTGAGCAACGTCATGACGTCACTGCAAACGTCTCCGCTTTCGCAGCAACCCTCCCGCCCTGCCGGAACTGTACAATAAGAAGAAGAACCCTCACGCCAGTTTCAAACACAACAACAACAATTTCGTCTTCGATTCAATCCGTGTATGGTTCGTTCTTTGAATATTCCGATTTAAAACAAAATCAGAAAAAACAAAAAAGGACTGTTTTAAATCGGAATATTCAAAGAACGAACCATCCACGGATTCACGTCCATTGTTTACTTCTGTGTTTTAAAAATGCCGGTCTTCGTTGGTCTTCCTGTTTATGAAGGTACGGATAACCCCGCCCCCTGCCCCCGGCGTAAAAGCGGTTCTAGTTCTAGCCCAGCTCAAAAGTGGGGCTGGAGTTGAACCGGTTTTTAGAGGCCGGAGCCGGTTCTTTGGCGGTGTAAAACCAAAACACTGGCCCTAGCTCCGAACTGGCCCGGAACCGGCTCCTATTTTGCGGCGGTGTGAAAGGACCATCAGAGGTTATCTCACTGTAAAGCATCACTTGTTCAAAGTTAACAGCAGCTGAGTACAAAACACTGCTAATGCAATTGTCATGAAGCGAGGACGCTTGACTCGCTCGTGACCTTCTGCCTTAGCACCTGCTGCAGTAATGTGTGGTAATGTGTCGAACCAAGACACTGCAGATCTTTATCCAAAAAGGATTCTTGAATTCATTTTATAAAGCAGTGGATCATCACAAGTGATGGGAATTACAGCGTTATGAAAAAATGGTGTTACTATTCTTATTGATTACTCTTCCCGTCATTATAACGCTGTACCGTTACTTCCAAATAATGCAGCGTGTTACGATAATTTAAGCTATTTTTTCATCAGACCAACTAGATCTCTCTCTCTCTCTCTCTCTTTACTGTTCTTCCTTGGTTAGTGGGCACGTGACCATCGCATTAATGATGAACGATTGGCTGAGATCGAAACAATTTATTGGCTAGACAATCAGAGGTAGAGTTGGGCAGGGGTTGTTTACAAAAATTCGTGAAATGCACATGATACCCTGGACAAAAATGTTGGTGTCAAGTTATTCAATCATCTTTAAATGTTGCATGATTCCGTGCATGGACATGCACACATGAGTTTCAAGTTCCGTTAAAGAGGGATGGTGGTGGGGTCCAAAAAATCTTTACTTGAAAGTAACGCAATAGTTGCTTTCCACAGTAACTAGTTGCTGTTATAATTTGTAACTGAGTAACTAATTGAGTTTCTCTTTGGGGGAAGTAACTAGTGACTGTAACTCTTTTTTTTAAGTAACTTGAACTTTAGTAACACTGATCAACACGTGTATCCCTCCTGTGTGCTGCTATTTGTTCGGAACAACAATAAAATGAAAATAGTAAAATAATAATAATAATAAAATAGTTCCACAAAAATGTATCTCTTCAAAAGCACTATGTCACCATACTTTAATTATGCTTTACTGTGAAACATGTTTCTAATGATGTCCATGTCCCTGACGAGCCTCCATGAGGTAATTTGGTAATCCAAACAGGCTTGGTAAACTCTTCACATCCTCTCAGCGGCATTGGATAACGCGAGTAACGCGCCTAACCTGACGCTTGATCATTGTGTGATGGTTCAACGCTGGCAACGCGTCAACGTGCCAACGCAGCTAGATGAGTCCATGTCCATGCAAGTGAACGGAGAATTTCCTCTTCGTCATAACTATCAAACCAAACATCCTTCACATTCACCGAGCGAACATTATGAAAGTAAAATGCACATTTCTCGCTAATTTTTTTTCCATAAACGCATTTAATGGCGTAACTATGTTACTATTTCCACCCAGAATAAAGAAAGATGTCGGCCGGATGCTTCTGTGCAAGCGTCACTACTCTCTGCCAGTGACGCCGGGTCAAGCTCCACGCTGATTGGTTATCGCGGCTAAGCGTCACGCGTTGGAGCGTTGAAAGTTCAATTTTTTGAACTCCGGGCGTTGGTGCGTTGGGCGCGTTACGGCGTTTACGTGCGTAATTACGTGCGTCTAACGCCCCTAACGCGCCGCTTCTACGCGCCTATACCAATGGTTCCCTATGCAAAAATGCAGATTTTCGATGCCCCTAACGCGAGTAACGCGGTTGGTTTGGCCGTACCTTAAGGTTCTTCACCGAGGATATCAATCAAGTAGGGTTCACATTGGCCGTATCAAATTACATGCCATATTGCAACTTTTTTTCTGATTATATGGGTAAAGTAAAGGTACGGCCACACCCATAGGCGTCGATTATGCCGGGGACGCCGGGGACGCGTCCCCACCAGATTTCGTCAAGAATACTTTTGTACCCAACACACAAAAAAAATAAAGTTTAATTATTATGGATTATTACACGGGCACTTCACAACTTCCGGCGGTCAATAATTTTTTGATAATTCATTGGCAACGGATGAATAATGACCGCTGTCAACGTAAACAAAAGGACTTTTTGCCTTTGGTATCACTCCGCACGTAGTCCGGTAACTTGTCAATGTAATAATGACATTATCATCCGCAAAGCCAAAACCACCACCTGTCAGCTCGATCCTCTTCCCACCTCCCTTGTCAAAGCATGTCTTCCGTCCATCCCCCCCATGATCACCAACATAATTAACTCCTCCCTCACTACTGGTACTGTACCCCCCACTCTCAAGCTGGCTGCCATCACTCCCATCCTGAAAAAACCTGGTGCTGACCCAACTGACCTTAACCATTACCGGCCCATCTCCAATCTCCCTTTCATCTCCAAAACACTTGAAAGGGTGGTTGCCGCACAACTACAGTCCCACCTCGACACTAACAATCTCCACGAACCGTTCCAATCTGGCTTCCGTCCAAAACACAGCACTGAAACAGCCCTAGTCAAAATCACCAACGACCTCCTCCTTGCAGCCGACTCTGGTTTACTCACCATTCTCATCCTCCTCGATCTCAGCGCAGCATTCGACACCATCTCCCACCCTCTGCTCCTGGACCGCCTAGCTGGTATTGGGATGCTGCACTCTCCTGGTTTACATCCTACCTCACCGGCCGTCAACAATTTGTTCAACTAAGCAACCACAAGTCTGGGTGTTCAGGTGTCTCACTGGGTGTCCCCCAGGGGTCAGTCTTGGGTCCACTCCTCTTCACCACTTACCTCCTCCCGCTGGGCACACTCCTCCGTCACCATGGGGTCCATTTTCACTGCTACGCTGACGACACACAGGTCTACATCTCCACCAAACCCACCGCTGCCATCCCCCCCACTTCCCTCATCACGTGCCTGGAAGAGATCCGGAGCTGGTTGAGCAGGAACTTCCTGAAACTCAATGGAAACAAGACCGAGGCCCTGCTCATCGGATCCAAATCCACCCTCACTAAATCACAACACACCCCAGCTCCACTCATAATTATCGATGGATTCCCAGTACCCTTCTCCTCCAAAGTCAAGAGCCTTGGCGTCATCCTGGACAACACCCTCTCATTCGCACCCCATATTCACAACATCACCCGGACTGCATTCTTCCACCTCCGCAACATCGCCAGACTCCGCCCATCACTGACCCAATCCAGCACTGAAATCCTAGTTCACTCATTTGTCACATCACGCATAGACTACTGCAACGCCCTCCTCACCGGACTCCCCACCAAACTCATCAACAGACTGCAGATCATTCAGAACTCAGCCGCCCGGATCATCACCCGCACCAAATCATCTGACCACATCACCCCTGTCCTCATTCAACTTCACTGGCTCCCAGTACACTACCGCATCCAATACAAAACCCTACTCCTCACCTACAAAGCTCTCCACAACCTAGCCCCCAGTTATCTCTGCGACCTCCTCCAAGAATACACTCCCTCCCGCTCCCTCCGCTCAACCTCTGCTGGACTACTATGTATCCCCACATCACGACTCACTTCAATGGGTGCCCGGTCATTCAGCTGTTCAGCACCCAGGCTCTGGAACTCCCTCCCCCCACACATAAAACAGTCAGACACCATTACAACCTTCAAGTCACAACTCAAAACTCACCTGTTCAAACTCGCACACAACGTCTAACTGATCACTGTTTTGATTGTTTTTTTTGTTTTGTTTTGTCTTGTTTTTGTTTTATTTATTTATTATTGCTTATGTTTATTTATTTATTTATTTATTTATTTATCTGTTTCCACAATGTCTTGTTTTTTAAAAAAAAAATTGTATGATGACTATATGCTCTGTAAGGTGACCTTGGGTGTTTTGAAAGGCGCCTCTAAATTAAATGTATTATTATTATTATTATTAATAAGCGGGATATGTATCAACCCAAGCGCTGTCGGTTGCTAAGCGACGACGTCAACGTCTTGGGCGGACTATTTCTCTGCTGATCAACACTATGAATGCTGGTAACAAATACATTTTAAATAGCCGTGTAGTAGCCGTGTAATAAGCGGGATAATGTATAGAACTTCGCAGGTCATTATCAAAAAATAAGCCCCTTCATGGCGAAGCAAGACACCTCCGCTGCACGTCGGTGTCCTGTTCGCCCTGTCGGGGCTTATTTTCTCGATAATGACCGGCGTTCTATCCATTATCCCTTATTACACGGATCTTCTCAATGCCGTGGAATGCTCCGTTCACTTGCATGGGCTTTTCACAACTTCGCGGGGAATGCTAGATATAAATTGACCGCTGTCAAGGAAAACAAAGGACTTTTTGCCTATAATGACGTCTTTGGTATAACGCTTCAAGTAGTCCGGCTTTTCAACCCCAGCGTCTTCGGTTGCTAAGCGACGTCAACGTCCTTGGCGGACTATTTCTCTGCTGATCAACACTACGAATGCTGGTAACAAATAAATTGTAACAAGCCACACCATGTGAAGTCATTTTTTCGTTTTGGCACGTAGCCGTGTAATAAGCGGGATAATGTATAGAACGTCGCCGGTCGAATTTAAGCCCCTTCAGTGGGAAGCAATTACCCTCGCTGCGCGTCGGTGTCCTGTTCGCCCTGTCAGGGCTTATTTTCCCGATAATGACCGGCTTTCTGTACATTATCCCTTACTTATTACACGGCTCTTCTCAATGCTGTAGACTACATTCGTATTTGATTGCTAAGCGACGTCAACGACTTTGGCGAATTATTTCTCTGCTGATCAACGCTACGAATTATAAGTACATTGGAAAAAGGGGTGAAGTTATTTTTTCGATTTGGCAAGTAGCCATTACTAATAATACCAATACTCTTTGGCTGGGATGATGAGGCATCAGACAATCAAGTCATTTTAGCCTGAATACATAGGTAAGAAGCACCAGAGCAGGTTGCTAGTACCATGGAGAGTATCAGAACGATAACCTGTTGAACTAAATGGATGTGGTAGGCTACACCACGGGATGCATCTGCAGACCACTGCCACATAAATAAAGGTAAGACGCGATATTTATTGCTTAAGATTTGCTGGTGCTGTGGTGAGGTCTTTTGTGTTTTTTGCACTCAAGTGGTCGGCTGTTTTAACTTGCAATTGATAGTCGGGAGAGTCAGTCTCTTGTTGACACAAGAGAGTTCATGAGTTTTCGTCAGAATGCCTGATGTAGGCTAGTTTTGATTTAATTGAGAACAGCCAGCTCCTGATGTGATACAGCGTTCAGCTGTGCAACAAATATTTTTTTTCTTTTTCAATCTTGACGACTTTTGTAGTGCTGTGTGTAGCCACACCTTTGGCCCTTCTGAACTTAAACACGCAGTTAAATTCCTTTCCTAGCTCCCCTTGTTTATGTTGTTAGCTTAGCCATATCATGTCACGTTGTCAACATTGGATACATGGAGCAGAACATAGTGGGTCATATGTCCGATGCCTTTTGAAAATTGTTTCTTCATAAAACGTGCCAGACAGATTTTGTATACATTTTATTCCATAGTAATTAGCTACATGGTTATGCCGTCTTTCAGAACCTTTCATTACCGGCACAAAAGAGAGAAAAAAGAGTGCATCCTCATTGTACCCAGCACTTCTAAAAATGGACTTCCGAATGCGTCTCTGTCCCCAGCACATTTTAAACCAAACTGACGCCCATGGCCACACCAAACACGCGTAGGCTTAACCTGCTGCTTTATCATTGTTTGTCACAAAAATGGTTCAATGCGCCTTACGCGCCTACGCATCTAGATGAACCCGCCCAAAACTTATTTTCCCCAGCTATTTTTCTTTTGCTCCACAAACATGGCTGAGATCACCACCATCGCTGCGCTGTATTTGTTTTGGGAGTCCGAGGAATGTAGGAAACCCAAACGCCGCCCTGTTTGGGTGCATGCCATCCTCCGTAGGTGCTCACAGCTGGGTGAGTTTCACCACTTCCTCCAGGAACTCCGCCTGGTTGACGGCCAGTTCAAACGGTATTTTAGGTTGACTGGGGCCATGTTCGATGACCTGCTAGCCCGGGTTGGTGCCAGGACAGGTTATCCCTGTACGACACCAAAGTGGTGTTGTACAGGATAGGACGAGCACACACTGAAACGATGACTTGGTTGTCCATGTTCTTTCTATTTCTGTGCGTCCTCCGTCTCTGCCCATGACGTCGGGTCAAGCTCAACGCTGATTGGCAATCGCGGCTAAGCGTCACGCGTGGGAGCGTCAAAAAAAGTAACGCGCTGCTTTAGCGTGTGTAACGAATCTACGCGCCTAAACCAATGGTTCCCTATGCAAAAATGCCAATTTTCTACGCCTCTTACGCGCATAACGCGTTTGGTGTGGCCGTAGCTAAAGGAGGCAATTTGGTCTTTGCGTTTCATTACGGGCTCTGAGAGAGTGTGTCATTTCGCTTGGGGGTTACAGAATGGCTCTCCCAGTGAACCTTGTATCTTTCTATCTCCCTGTCAAATCACACTGACGCAGCAGAAAATAAACTGCCGCGTCCGTATGCCCCCCTACCAGCGTTTTTCAATTAATTTGTTTGTCATTGTGGCTGTTTGGCGCTTGGCGGTATCTCCAAAATCACCATGAGCTGTTCTCAACGTGTAAAATAACACTCCTTCATTCAAGGCACCTTTAAGGATCACCCTTAGGAGCAGTTATAGTCCCAACACCTCCCCTAGCCCTCTGAAGCCAGGGGGTGGAGACCTTAAGGAGATGCAAAAAAGGGCTATCCTGGTTTAGCACATTGTTCTAATCCGGAGATATTTCAAATAATCTCACTGAGTCATGCAGATTGTTTTTGATAACGTGGAAACTGACAACTCGTTTAAGTTGTGAAAACACTGACATCCTCTTCTTGACGTTCATCTCTTGATGTCTCTGTCTCTGTCTCTATTCGTCTCTATCTCTTTCTCCCTCTCTCTCTCTCTCTCTCTCTCTCTCTCTCTCTCTCTCTCTCCCTATCGTTCTCTCTCAATGTATCACTCTTCCGTCTTTCACATGTAGTCATTTTGCTCTCTTCCTCTTCCTCCAACTAACGTCTGGGCCATCTCCCTTTCAAAATCTCTCTCTCTTACCATCCCCCCATTGCTTCTTCTTCTCATTTATGTCCCATTCTGTTACTGAGGATTCCCATCATGCACCCTGAGCGGCACTCTGGAAACCATGAAGCTGATGTTTGCTGGAGGAGGAGCCTGTTGTCTACAAACAGCAACAGGAGCAGGGGGTCAACAAAGATCCAGAAAGGACAGGAGCAGGGGGTCAACAGAGACTAAGACAGGAGCAGGGGGTCAACAGAGACTCAGACAGGAGCAGGGGGGTCAAAAGAGACTTAGACAGGAGCAGGGGGGTCAACAGAGACTCAGACAGGAGTAGGGGGGTCAACAGAGACTCAGACAGATCCAGGAGCAGGGGTTCAACAGACACTTAGACAGGGACAGAAGCAGGGGGTCGACAGAGACTCAGACAGGGACCAACCGATACAGGGTAGAGGACCCCCCTGGTGAAGTCCCACACCAGCCACCTCTACCTGGTAATTGTGTTGGATTGCATTTCTAGTTTGATACAGGAAAGCTGAAGCCTAAAACTATTCAAGATGAAGTGATGGACTTGGGTACATGGCAGTGCTACGTTGATCCTAGTCCAAATAGTGACTTAAAATGTGCAAAGTAAAAAGACACAATTTAGGAATAGATGCTAATCGACTAATTGCCCTCTGTAGGTTAAATGCTTGATATTTAATGAGTTGTTACTGGCTGTTTGGGAGTTACCAGATAACGTAAAATGGCTATCTGGATACCCCCACACAAACCTGATTGTAGCGAGTTGAGATGGCAAAAGCCTGTGCAGCAATAGAGATGTTTTTCCTTTTTGGTCAGGCTAGATTCACCAAAAATTAATCCAGCCAATGAAGAAATACTCAACTGTAAACAGCGGATATTATTGCAAGGAAGAATCATGGCTCCACTGGCCGAGTAAGGGAAAAGTGTTGCTTTGGGGTGTTTACAGAACACAACCCTCACACAAATATAAACATACACGTCACACTCACTCACACACACACACACACACACACACACACACACACACACACACACACACACACACACACACACACACACACACACACACACACACACACACACACACACACACACACACACACACACATACATAATCACAGACACACCCAATCACAATCGCACTTGGGCTTTTTCTTTGAGGCATTGTACATTTCTAGATGAACTCTCACAGACACACATGCACACAGGCAGCCACAAATTTTTTTTTTTAAAACACATTTACACTGCTGGCAGTTGACACAGACACACACACACACAGTTTTTCATCTATTCAGACTTTGTTTAAGAAGTCAACATACGGTTTACATAAGACACAATGAACACACACAAACACACACACACATACACACACCAGACCCACAAGGAAAAAGCCTTTTGAAGAAGCAGCAGCTCTCTGTGAAGGAGGCTGACGTTTGCAGCAAGTGGACCGGGCTCGTATTGTGCTCTTCAGGAACAGCCCTCCCCTGTCCTGCTGATGCTGGCTGTGTGGGGGCATGAGGCGGCTGGCCTCGCTGTACTGCCTGCTGAATGCACTGGACACATCCAGAGTAGTGGTAACGCATTGGAAGGGTCAAACACACACATGACCTACATACACAAACATACACACACACACACACACACACACACACACACACACACACACACACACACACACACACACACACACACACACACACACACACACACACACACACACACACACCTATATATACACACACACCTATATATACACACACACAGACACATACACACATTCACAATCGCAGAAACACATGCACCCACTCACACACACGTGTGACTTTCACTTTTTCGTAGCTCTCCATTTAGGGTAAAGAACAATTTTATTTAAAAAAAAAACATATTTGCATCAGAAGTAAAACAATATGTCAAATCACAGATGATTTGTTAACATTGAATTTACTTTGTTATTGTTTTTTAATAGCGCTGTGTATCTCACCAGTGCCCTGTACTACAAACCTCGCTGAACATACCCAGGCTTTCTTGGGAGAGCCTGGATCGACAGAGACGCAACTCGCGGTCAGAGATAAATGGTACTACGAAGCTCACTTAGGATTCGATTAGTCGAACCAGGATTTCCGCTTTAGGTTACTGTAAATGCGCGTTCACGTGAAAGGGGCGTTTATCACGTCATTTTACTCACCTTTACAAACTGGATAGATCAAGCAGTCTATTTCACTCAAGAGGAGAGATAGCCATAATGACCTCCTATGAGGAGTTAAAAAATCAGATAACAGCTGCAACTGTGTTATGTGCAACACAGTTGCACATGATAAGGCTAGGGAGGTGTGCTGGCAAAAAACAGCCTATAGTATAAATGAGTATAAGTCGAAATATTCTCCATATTGTCTATAAAATAAGTATGTCAAATGCAAAATCATTCGCCATAAGTCCAAATAGAGTGATGATGATTTCAAAATGCATAAGCAACGTCCAACCTGCCTTATTCGATAATTTAGGGAATTCACTTTAAATACACCCTTTGTAAGAAATGTATTGAATATGTTTTCAACCACTGAGAGGTAGCGGCGGTGGCGTAGTGGATTAGTATAAGACCCGAACGCCAGCAACCAGTGTTCAAATCTCACCTGTCCATCATCATGCCTTTTACTCCCATAGATGTGGTGCCAGCACGGCCTTGAGAATATGGGTACAAGTTCGAAATAAGTACAAAAATATAATTCCATAACCTTTAGTGAATGAGTTTTCCATATGCATGAGAATTGTGACTATTTAAGCTTCACATAATTGCGCGTCATTTGGGAGACGAACCCCGCACGCAGAAACTGACTGACGCGCTACCTCCACTCTAGCACTCTCTCACGGCGACACAATGTGCAACAGTGAGCATTGTCTACATAAGGTCCAACAAGGACGATCAATTAGTGAATACCCTCTGATGAGAACCTGTATCTCACATAAAGAATATTCTCAGGCAATGCCAAGGGATCGGTCCCAAAAGACCCTCTGTCGGAGAGACCCCTGTACGATTAGGGCTCTGAGAAAACCTGCTCCCGACCAGGTATGGTTGAGAGCATAAGTCACCATGGTGATACAGCGACGCTAAAAGAGATTGACTTTCATGTCCCAGCTAACCCAGGCTTTGAGCACAACATACCTTGCTAACCAACTGATCGAGGTTCGTAGTACAGGCCACTGGTAGAGCATTAATAGTGTCAGAGTTCAAGGTTGGGCTTGAATATTAAGCATCCAGGTGGTAACAAAACACTTTGAGTTCAGCGCCCTAACCCTGAGCTGCTTAGGCTACAACCAAGGCTGTGCACTTTAAAACAATAATATCACATTTACCTCACAATATATTTTAAAATACATGACATGGAACTTAAGTGTACATGAATGATTAAGCCTTAAGAAGTGGCATGAATTATTTTTGAAGACACTCTACGTAGTTTAAATGTATTAATGTGGTTTTGTTACAAGCATTTCCTTCTTCAAAGGCTCCCTTTTGCCAGTGCTACTCATCTGACTGCTCTCGGTCGGTGTGCTCAGTATAAATATGTAAGCTCCTCCGCATGGCAGGGCAAGATGTGAGTAGACCCGGGATGCACTCGCTCCCTAGAACTGTCGGCTCAGCTGTAGCGCTAAGCACTGAACTCTCTGCGGCTAAAGTAGAAGATCAGTCCTGTGAGACGAACTAAACACACACCATGGTTTAAGGAGTAAGCCAACAGTTTAAAGGAACAGAAAACATCTGTTTGACTCTTTTGAGGCCTTGGGTCATCCACGCACAGAGGCTCAAAACTCCTTATGTGCTGGCATCATCTCGAAATGGTAATGTATAAAACGACTGCCCTATATCATCGACTGAAAATGAAACAAAATTACACAATTCGAAACCCTGAAAGACTAAACATTACACTTTTTCAGCGTTACCGTCATTATCATCATCATCCTCATCATCCTCATCATCATCACAATTATCATCAACACCCTCTCTGAATGTAAGCCTTGTCCTTGAGGTAGGGGGGGCTTTAAGGCAGAATCCCATTAGCAGATAGCCTTGTCTGTTGGCAGATCCTAGCGTCCTATTGGCAGAGAGAGCCGTCCAGATGCCTCAGGGCCCGGGGGCCGTGTGTCAGCTGCCAATGACATTGATATCTAAATTATGCAATCTTGAGAACCGCACTATCCTCCTGTCCTCCTGTTGTCATATGATCATCCTGCCATCCTCCCCTCCAATCATCCTTCTCCCATGCTCCCTCTCTATACCTCTCTCTCTTCTCTCACACTCTATCTCCCTCTCTATATTTTCTCTCTTTTATCTCCCTCTCACTCTCTCTCTCTCTCTCACTCTTTCTCTCTCTCTCTTTTCATTTCCCTCTCTCTTTCTCTCATTCGGTATATCTAGCTTGTGTTCCTCTCCTCCACTTATCTAGCACTCCCCCTCCTCTTCCACCTCTGTCCTCCTCCCCCTCTCTCACTCTTCCTCTCCCCCCCCCCCCACAGTAGTCTCCCTTTAATCGCTGCCCCTCTACATTCAACGCTGCACTTTCTTTCAAGTATCTATTCCTTCCTCCCTTCCTTCATCTCTTCCTCCCCCCTTTAGTCCTCCCCACCCTCACTTTGTTTAAGTGGCAGATTCATTAACCCCCCTCCCTCCCTCCCTGCCTCTCTCCCTTCCTCCCTCCCTCACTCCCTTTATTCTCTTCCCATTTCCATCTACTCTTTCCTTAATCACTGTTAGTACCAGTGTCCCCCCCCCCCCCATTGTGTGTGTGTGTGTGTGTGTGTGTGTGTGTGTGTGTGTGTGTGTGTGTGTGTGTGTGTGTGTGTGTGTGTGTGTATGTGTGTGTGGGAGTATGCATGTTTGTTTGCATGTGTGTTTGTGTGTGGAAGTGTGCGTGTGCGTGTGTGTGTGTGTGTGTGTGTGTGTGGGAGTGTGCTTGTGTCTGTGTGTGTGAGCATGAACCTCAGTATGAACAAATTAGACTGACACACTTCCTGCGTGCCCTCAGGCCGAACATATTGTGGACGGCAGCTCTTCTGCTGGTCCGGCTCAGAGGAAACTACCGGTCTGGTCTGGCCTTGTGCCGTCCGACACCAATCTGGTTTCAGCTCCAGGCTTCAAATTAATAGAACCTCCTGTTTTTATTTTTTAATAAAAGGATAATCTAATAAACAATCCCCGGAGATGAGACCGTATTGTGAGACCACAGTAACGGGGGTGCACTGGATGGTTGTTTCTGAATCGTGTCGTCTTGTGCAGCGCAAGCGTTGAGCCAGGACGTGGAGAGAAGTGTTAGCATTGTCCTGCTGCAGAGGGTGAATGTGGTGAACCATGTGGAATGAATAGAGGAGAACATTAATATGGAAGGTCAAACAAATGACTACGTTACTATTAGGAACATTTAATCTTTTAATGAATTATTGTTGGGAGCAATGGTGTTCAATTTAATTTATTTAACACAAATCGTTTGATTGTACATCTTCTGTCTTAGTTTATTCATTTTAAATCAAATATAAACAAATATAACTTGTTTGTTTGTGTTTTGTTCTCCCTGATAACAAAAGCATGTTTCTTCACTGGGCAGCATACGATGTCACCCACCATCCTGTTCTCAGGGCCGTGCCCTCCACCGATCCACCTCTAGGCTAATCCTGGTGGAGAGCGACATGCTATTGTGTTAACACGGGCCTGCCAGCCAACACACCGGAATATTCTCGAGCAGCGCTGTGCCAGAAGGTCTGCTTCTCTGCTGCTCACATGCTTTGACCTCTTGACCCTGCACTTACAACCCTCCCCCCATCCCCCCCCCACACACACACTCCCCCCACCACACTCCCGGAGGCCCAAGAGTGTTGAGCGACTCTTTCAGTGGCACTAAAGAGGTGATTTGGGTCGCTTCCCCAAAGCCTCGTCCTCTGCTGGACTGTAAAATGGACCCGGCAGAGTGTCTGCAGCCCAACCACTCGTTTGTGTTTGCCTGGACATCGTTGGTCTTGTATATGTGTGTGTGTGTGTGTGTGTGGGTGGTGTGTGTATAAGTCTTTCTGTAAGTGTGTGCGTGTGTGTGTGTGTGTGTGTGTGTGTGTGTGTGTGTGTGTGTGTGTGTGTGTGTGTGTGTGTGTGTGTGTGTGTGTGTGTGTGTGTGTGTGTGTGTGTGTGTGTGTGTGTGTGTGCATGTATCTGTGTGTGTGTTTGTGTGTGTGTGTGTGTGTGTGTGTCGGTGTGTCGGTGTGTGTGTGTGTGTGTGTGTGTGTGTGTATGCATGTATCTAGGTGTGTGTGTTTGTGTTTGTTGTACGTGTGTAGATGTGTGTGTGTAGGTGTGTGTATGAGTGTGTGTGTGGGGATCTGCATGCGTGTAAAGGGAGTACTTCATTGGCCAGCTGTGGGAGCTACACATCAAATATCAACAGGATTCCATGAATAGGAAAACAACAATGATCATTGTCTGTGTGTTCCTGGGTGTTCAGTGGTAGTCTTCACATGTACATATGTCAGTTTGGAGGTTGACCACCATGGGTGTGTGTGTGTGTGTGTGTGTGTGTGTGTGTTTATGTAAATTCACTGAAATAATTTATTAAACCATCCATTCTAACCCCAGTAATCCAACATCTTTCCAATGTGTTTATTGTTTTTTGCTTGTTGTTTTTGTTCTGTCTCATTAAGTCACATATTAAACATATTCGCTAGACAATTCCTCCTATTCAGCTTTTTCCCTAGAATTAAACAATTCCAAATAATTGCTCGAGGGCAATGAGGCAACGTTGAGCCATTACCTCAGCGAAGCTGTTTTTCTAACTATGTATGAACCCAAAGGGTGTAGAAACACCAAAGGCATTTCTACCCAGAGTGCTGTGCAGCGCGACAGTTACACTCACAATGTCTCCCCGGCGCTTTAATTAGCGTGCGGAAAACGACAGCATTGTTTCCGACCCTGTCATCGAATGTGCGCTCAAAAGTTCACTAGATTAGAAGCTATGACTCCCAGCGTGCCCCCCCCAACCCTCCCCCCCAGCGTAATTTTTCTTCCATCGTAATTATTTTAAGCTTAAGGTGCATTATGGGTCAATGTTGGCAACCTTCATAAGAGCTTATCCTCTGTGATCCAAGTCGCAAGCCTGAGACTATTGTTTCATATGTGTGTGTGTGTGTGTGTGTGTGTGTTTGGATGTGTCTGTGTCTGCACATTGCATGCACGTCCATGTGTGTGTGTGTGTGTGTGTGTGTGTGTTTTTGTGTGTAAATCGCAGATTTTTGTGAGAGTTTATCGCAATTAAGGTGACATTTTGGTGCGGTACTTGAGTACTTGGAAGAACATTTCAGGTACAAAAGTATTGGTGATCACGCAAATGTTTTGCAGGCAGATAAGGGCTGAATTAGTCTGAATGCAGTTTATTAGAAAGTTCAAGGCTGCCAAGACGTTTTCTTCCAATAAAGCCGTTTCACCTTTAAAGACCTCGGTTTATTACGTATCAAGGGAAACCAAATCTTAATTCAAAGCTTATATAAGGATTGTTCTCGGACAAGAATGAATGAGGGGATAAGGACCCAAAGGAGATAGACATACCAACCATGGATGAGGGCGGGTTGCTCAAAGTCACATTGATATTATTTTGAAGACAATGTAGAAGACAAATGTCTGCAGCTTAACCTGTAGGAACCCTTTAGCAAAAGGAACCCTCACCCCTACCTTCACATTTGTATCTGGTTCTACCGGATGTCCCTATGCAGAGAAGCATCTGGTAAGGTTCCGAGTTCGATCCCCAAATGTCTGCACAACTTGGGCACACTTGAATCAATATCAAACTGCTACTATGGAATGACCTGAAATACATTCTCTGACTTACTGTGGTGGTCCAATATTCTGTCATTCCTCCTCTTTACCGTCTCTCCTGTTGCCCCGTCCTAAGAGGCACAAAACGGCCCCCAAACATACAGATTCAAAAATAATAAATAGTAAATAAACAGCACATCACTACACTCTAAACATGCACTCTTATGGTCCCCCCCACGCCAGAACCAAAACAGCATTCAGAAGGTTCCAGAGAGGCGTACCGTATCCCTGTGAGGCCTGCCACATCAGGTGGCTGCTCTCTCTTTCCTCTTAAGAGTCCTTTTGCTTTCTGAAGCCTGTGTTGTGCGCTATCTCTCGTGGGAGGGCCGCGCAGCCATAAAACTGCGTAATGAAACCCTCAGATTCGTCCGTCACACGCAGCTCGCTGAAATTTGATCCGTCTTGATGGAATATAATGCACCGCCGAGGGAGCTGTTTCCCTCCGAAATTGCAAATCTGCACTCAGCACAAGGAGTGTGAATTATTGCATTTGTGTGTCGGTGGGTGTGGGTGTGTTTGTGTGTCTGTGTGTGTGGGTGGGTGGGTTGGTGTGTGTATGTGTGTTTGTGTGTGCATGTGTGTGTGTGTTTGAGGCTTTGTGCGTGTGTGTGTTTGTTTATCAGGAAACTGTCGGAATGGAGGGAGAGAGATTAATCAAAATTTAGTGAGGGAGTAAGATAGAGAGAGGTAGTAAGAGGGAGAGAGAGAGGGAGAGAGAGTCAGAGAGAGAGAGACAGAGAGAGAGAGAGAGAGAGAGAGAGAGAGAGCGAGAGAGAGAGAGAGATGGTAAAAAAGTCAGCGAGAACAATCGGCGATTGTCTGAAGATAGGGGATAGTCGCAGACCGCTTTGAATATTTGGGATAACATGGAAACAACTTTGCCCGAGAAAGACAAGAAGAAAGAGAGAAGGGAGAAAGAGAGAGAGGGACAGTGATGGTGAGCGAGAAAGAGAGAGAGAGAGAGAGAGAGAGAGAGAGAGAGAGAGAGAGAGAGAGAGAGAGAGAGAGAGAGAGAGAGAGAGAGAGAGAGAGAGAGACAGTGATAGTGAGAGAGATAGAGAGAGACAGAGAGAGAGGGACAGTTATGGTGAGAGAGAGATAGAGAAGGGAGAGAGAGAGGAGAGAGAGAGAGAGAGAAAGAGAGAGGGAGTGATGGAGAGAGAGAGAGAGAGAGAGGGAGTGATGGAGAGAGAGCGAGAGAGAGAGAGAGAGAGAGAGAGAGAGAGAGAGAGAGAGAGAGAGAGAGGAAGAGAGAGAGATGGTGAGAGCGAGAGAGAGAGAGAGAGAGAGAGAGAGAGAGTGTGACCAGGACAACTTCCTGGTAACGGAGAGAGAGGAGTAGAGGAGGAGGCAGACGGAGGGAGATTGTTCCTGGGTTGTTGTTGTTTTTTTGTGTCTCTGCAATGGCTGCCGCTGCACGCCCCCACAACCTGTCACGGCCGCCTCTCCGTCGCATCGGGGGAAACATACTGAAATCAGATCCCTCCATCACGTTAGACAGAGAGGAAGGGACAGTGTGTGTGTGTGTGTGTGTGTGTGTGTGTGTGTGTGTGTGTGTGTGTGTGTGTGTGTGTGTGTGTGTGTGTGTGTGTGTGTGTGTGTGTGTGTGTGTGTGTGTGTGTGTGTGACGGTGTGTGTGTGTGTGTGCGTGTGCGTGTGTGTGTGTGTGTGTGTGTGTGTGTGTGTGTGTGTGTGTGTGTGTGTGTGTGTGTGTGTGTGAGGGAGGGAGGAAGATAGGGACAGAGAGAAATAGAGAGGGGGAGAGAGAGAAAGAGAATGAGTGAGGGAGATATAGAGAGGGATAGAGGCATAGAGCTGCTGTGTTACAAACTAACTTGAATCCATTTCACTGCATCGATGACATTGCACTTTACATACGTTCACTTCACACGCATGCAGACATTCTCACAAGCGCACACTCACAAATTCATGGCAAGGGAGGGAAAACTAACATGTAGAGAGAGATAGAGAGGTATTAATGAGAGGGAGAAAGATACAGGCAGAAATATGAGACTGGATGTTCAGAATCAGACAGAGATAGACAGAATAATGTATTTTCAGAGATAGAGAGGGAGGAAGAGAGAGAGAGATAGAGAGACACATCAACATATAGTGAGGGAGAAATGGCTGTTCAGACAAAGAGCGAGAGTGCATTAGTCACCAGCAGCTCTCCGGTGCAGACAGTCTGCTGTCACCAGGCACAAATCCCATCCCGCTAAGGTTGATGGATCCTCCAAATTGACTTACGCCATCCAGCTTTTTTGTTATCCAACCCTGTCGCCTCACAGGCCACCACCCCCCCCCCCCCCCCCCCCCCCAGCACAAACATGCCCGACACACAACTACAACCTCCATCACCACCATCACCACTTTTCCCACAACAACACCTTCAAGCTGTGATTCTGCATAAAGTCAGGGGAATCCCTGACAGCCAACTAAGAATGGAGTTTGAAAGTTGCTCATTCATGCATATTTCTTCTTCAAGGACTGCATATATGATATACAGATATATACACAGTATATATATATATGATATATATGCAGTCAGTTTATGGAGTATATACCAGTATATGGGATATTTATGATTGATATACAAGATAAGATTGAATGATAAAAGATAGTTCTTTCTCCAAGAAGGGAAGTATGTGTGTCACAGCACAAATGAAAGGGCAGCAACAGAAATTAAAAGGAGATCAAATATACAGTGCATAGCGTATGGTTTCCATGCCGTATCTGCAGCCCAGGCATTCCACTGGATCTGTCTTTAAACACTACAGTGCTGACCAGCCCAGCAGGGCTCCTCCAGTGATGCCAGGATTGTTTGAACTAGGGCTGAGGGAGGGTCAGCCCAGGACACATTAGCAGCGGTTAGTCGTTCGACTTCTACCGTCCGCTACTGCCGAGTCAGCACGAAGCAGAGGGCGGACCACCGAGATGACAGACTGCCAAACAGATAACTTGCCTCCGGGGGCTATTTCAGCCGCTGGAGGCAAGTTATCTGTTTGGCAGTCTGTCATCTCGGTGGTCAGGTGAGAGTCTTCCTTAGTTAAATCCTCCCTTTGGATGTGCTAACCAGACTCATTAGATCAGATTGTATTTTTACTATAATGCATAATACAATTCAGAAAACTTGATTTGTCCCTAAAGCTGTAATTTGTGGCACAGGGTTCCTTGAAACGCTCCAATTAGAGTTCAGGGCGAGATCACATGGTTTTTGGTCTAAGAGCCGGCGGGGATTGGGCCAGCACAGCGGGGTTAGCAACTGGTCTGGTTTCCCTTGTCCCTGAGAGAGAACTAGAGGGAGCTTCAGTTTAACGCCTTCTCCGGAAGACGGTGCTCTCCGACAGGACCATCTCATCTCTGCTCGGTGTAATTGGGGATGAGGCTTAGGCCAGAGGGATGAGCTCCCCCTACTGGCCCCTCCAACACCTATACAAGCACCAACTGCTCTCCCGTCCTAAGATGGACCCGGCCAGCGCTACTTAACGACTACTTTTATTATTTGTATCTATTGTCTGTGTTTCAAGATGGATTCCTGATCCGCTGTGAACCAAACATACAAATAAAGTAATCTTAACCTGAACCCTTACATTGGCATCGTCATTAACGATGCCAATGTAAAGTAAAGTATAGTTCGGTGTCTGATGGCATTTTTGTTGTATTTGTAGCAGTCATTTCTTCACCTATATTAAGGGGTTGATTATATTTGAACTGCAATCAAGAGAGATTGCAGTTCAGGGTGAGCCAGTGAAACAGAAAAACTTTCAAACACAGAAAATTACCTTTTTATTCCCACTCAACAATCCTTTTCTATGCAGTTAAGTACTGAAACATGCAAAGGACTCACAAATTACAGGAAGTATCAAACCGCCATTTTCTTTAACTTAATGTTTGTGTGATCGCCTTTCTTATGCTGAATGATTCACGTTCACTGCTGGCAATGCAGCGACGGTAGAAACAAGGGCAGAATGAGGTGGGCACGGTCTTCTTCAAACAAAAAAATTCCTGTTTGGTTCTCATGTTTCTGTCCAGGGACTCTTAAATAGGCCCCTTTTACCATAGCCAATTATCCCCCACTCCGGCTGCCATAATGGGTGTCAACAGCCACTTAAGCGGCGTGTGGCACTACACTCCAACCTGACGATACCCACAATGCATTTGTGGGAGGGGGGGTGGCATGGTGCACCTCTGACACGCCGCCCTGCTGTTGAGCAGCACCCCTCGAGTCTCAGTGGTTTCCAAATCAAAGGCGGCCAGCTCTGTGCTGGTCGCTCTGCTGGCTGCACCCCAACTACCTCCTCCCGGTTGTTCAATCAAGTGGTGGACTTGGAAGGCGGTTCTGTTCCATTGCTTTTCCAAACACCATGGCTTGCTCATGGCTAAGTGATCTGGATTGGCTTGTGTAGAGATGGTAGCGGTGGTTCTGGCAGCAATGCAGGCTTTTGATCTATTTGGCATGGTGTGAAATGAATGTTGCATCCATGAGAAAAAACACGTTACAGGGATATCTGGAGTGCAGTTTAACGAAGTCAGTTGAGAATTGTAGGGCCTCTGAAGGTCCTTTTCCTCATTTCCCAAGCAGTCCATGAACTGTTGAGTCATTTGGGTGATGCAGCTGCAGCTGCTTAAGGTGCATGTAAGGGTTTTTAGTCTTCATCAAGCCTGCTTCCAGGTAAGTCAGTATCAGGCAGGATATTGCAGTGGCTAAGGTATCCGATTCCCATACTCCCAGCTGAAGTATTCGGTTCAATCACTAATGTGTCCAACCTACGTGTAGGCATCCTCTAGCAAAATGACCTGTAGCTGTATAAACACAAAGTCACTTTAGATAAAAGCTCTGCAAATGACTTAACGATAAAAATGTCCAAGGGCAATGACAGGGCACAGCTAGCTCGTCTTTGTCTGGGAGTTCAGCGCCGTAGCCGATGCACATTGTCCTTCGTTTCTCGTCTACCTCCTGAGGACACCCAGGATCCAGCTTATCACAAATAGCCTGCTAACCTGTTCCGCAGCTCAATGTCAAAACAACTATTTTCTTCCTTGAGCATGGACAGAATAAAGCAAAGACAAAAACACTCTGCAACGTTCCCGACTCGCTGCAGTTAAAAGACTCTGACACGGTATGCGAACATCTTGGAGCAAAAATTAATGAACTCTCATCCGGAGCCAATACAGCAACCTTTGGTTTGTTACATGGTATGTCTGTTTTAAAGTAACCTGCTTTTCTGAAAAACACAGATATATATAGGTATATTGATATCGATGTAATGTTACACACATTACACACATGCCACATTTATATACATACATTTGTAAATTGCTCGGCAGGCAGGTTGCCAACTGTACCTTCTGACATATTACCGGTGTAAATTTGTTTGAGAGAGAGAGAGAGGGAGAGAGGGAGAGAGGGAGAGAGAGAGAGAGAGAGAGAGAGAGAGAGATATACATTTTTAAACCGAGAGGTATCCACGTGTAGTTTTGTGAAAAATAAAAAAAATTGATGTGCACGTGTGTGTGTGTGTATATTTTCTGGTGTGCCTGTGCAATACATGAACACAAGTGTGTGTGTGTCCAAGAATGGCAAAGACGGAGCTGTTGAATGCCAGCACACCTCCCAGGGTTGTACATAATGGATGAACCATCACAGCGAGTGGAACACACGAACCCTGGACTCATTTCAATTCGCCCCAAACGTTGCTATTTATAGAGAAGTTTTAAGGAGCGAATGGAGGTTTGAGATGTGCGGGGGTTTCAAGGAATTCAAAACATCTATTCGGTTAGAACTTTTTTCTGGCCAACGGCTATGATGTGAGAACAAGTGGATCGCCTATTCTTGTGATTCACACCCTCTCCATCTTAAAAAACCATCAGCAAGATGTCACGGTTCTCAGTGCCGCTACCCATCTGGCTTGAGACTCACTTCATCAGCTCTTGGTTAAATTACTGTTCTTAATTAAGGCGATTAGGTCGACACTGAAACATTTCTGAATCTGTATACCCTGGGAGTTTTTCAAATGTTCTGGAGGGCTGCCCCAAGGACAGCTGACTTTCTCATTCGCCAAATTAAAACGTCAATCACAGCACCTTAAACCCACCAACGGTGTCTAGTAACTATGCTAATTTGCACGTCATTTATATCCTAACCAAAAACTCCATAATACTGAGTTTGTCTTACAGTGGTTCAAAGATTACATTACATTTTCATAACATAAGTGCTCTTGGAGCAGGGACATTACTTTAAACATAAATATCGAATGAAACATGACCTTTAATATTCATCCTGACGAATGCCTTCGGTGTGCTGCGTGCAAGCATAAGAAATAAAGTAGTCTGCTCCGACGCTCCGACGTCACTGCTCTGGAATAATTCGGGAGTTATTGAAATCCTTACTAATGCAAAACAAATACAAAATGAAACACACACACTGCCGTCCAACAGGAAATGTACAGGGGGATGAGTGATCAATGCGTAGTCCCTCCTGAAAGTCGAGAGCAACAAGCGAAGCCTACAGAACACAACCTATTACACAAGGTCAGAAATAGACCAAGTAAATAGCTGGTTCAATTTGACAAAAGGGCGACACTGTGTGAAGTGCAGCTACTCTGAATGTGCTTGGAATGAGCTTATTAATAAGGAGAATATTTTTCTTACAACCATGGTTTAGAGTTCAACCTTTTGCTCATTAACCTGCGCTTGAATCAAGCCTCAACATGGAAAACATTAACACAATTAAAGGCCTAAACAATAAAGTGCAAACAAGCAAGGTAAAAAAGTACTAATGAAGGGAACCCTGACAAAAGGCTGAGATTAAACATTGTTCATTGGGCATGAACATATATTCATTAGCATTAAGAAATCACCATTCTACATGTTGGCATTGTGTAAGCATCACTTTATAGGCTCATGTTTTGGTTGTACTGTCTGAACACTAATACATGGAGACAAAAAAAACAAGAGCTAATAAAAAAGAATGTATAATGAAGCTAATAAAAAAGGTAATAAATTATTCATATTGCTCTCCTCCTATTCATCTCTCTTCCGTTCCCCTTCTTTTGCTGTCCAGTTCTTATTTTATTAGCTCTCAACCCCCCATCATTCCTCTCCCTTCCCTGGCATTCCTTCTTACCAGCCCCACCACAATGTGCAGAACACACCTTCCAAATCATTCTGTTCTCTGCCACCGTCTCTAATTCACCCTCCTCTCCACACACTGCATATTAATTCCACTGCCTTCATTAGGAGGGTGAATGTGTGAACGCGATAGCTGGCTGACTTGTTGTGTGTATGTGATGTCCGCACATGAACCATTTTTTTTTATGGATGCATATTTTGTGTGCATGGACCGAATCGTACCCATGAAATATGGGTAACAATGACTATGCTGTTCAGAGGAGGAGAATGTTTCACTGTAACCGACATCATTAGACAATTAAGGTAGCTACTGTATAGGGAATTAGACTAGTATTCCACCTAACAGAAACAACACACAGAGCCATCCAACCACGCATCAACGTTCACCTTGAACATTATAAAGAGTTCTGCTCTTAACCATGTCTACCTATGTGCACAATTCCCAATTCACACAGTTCTCTGAATCGTTCTGCTCACCGGGACAGTCACATACTCTTGTCTCTCTAGCCACGTAGGGACCATGTGATCTGATGCACATCAAGGAGAATGTTCCTAGCAGTTGGCACTGTTCCCAGAACTGGGTCATGTGTGGTAAGAGAGATAAGAGAGAGAGATAGAGAAACTCCATAATAATAAATGAAAAATGAAAATAAAACTATTAATTTACCCTCGTAAATCCTTCCTTGTGTCACTTAAAGATTAACGGTTGTATGTGGATTCTGTGGAACATGTATGTTCTAAGATTTCTCACATGCACAAAAGTGGTATTCTCGGGTCGGACGGCCTCTGATGTACCAGGAAATGAGACTGCTTATCCCTGTAGGGATAAGCAGGCACTGTAGGCAATGGACCCAGGGTAGTTATAGGTCTCTCTCTCTCTCTCTCTCTCTCTCTCTCTCTCTCTCTCTCTCTCTCTCTCTCTCTCTCTCTCTCTCTCTCTCTCTCTCTCTCTCTCTCTTCAAACAAAGCCCTCTGTTTCAGGTTCAAATACTGTTGTTCTGCTATCAATACCGTTTTGATGTCACCCGAGTACCAGCTCACATGGGCAGGAGTTCAACAGTGTTCGGCTGTGACGGCAGACAGTGAAAGGTTTGAGTCGGACCGTATCAGAGAGCTAGCAACACACAGCTAGTCTGAAGTCATGCTGGCTAGACCCATGACCTTATTTACTACAGTAAGCTAGTGTTTGTTCAAACAAACTGTGAAAACTCTAGGGATTTGAGGAGGGAAGATGCATATATCGGAGAGATAATATGGAAAGATAAGAGCAGAATAAAACATTAGAATACAAAATGGAGGATTAAGGAGCAGGAGCTATAAGGGAGTTCCGATGTGTGCGTTTACAGATGTGGTGCCTTTCTCTTTTCTTAAATTTCTTCTTCGATTACCCCTTCGATTTCAGAATTATTATTTCTTTACATTCTGAGTCATGGATTTGGGGGAGAAGATAAGAGGGAGGGCTGGGCTTTGAGAAAAGTATTATTTGTCAGAGGAGTCGCAGTTAATTTGGTTTTGAAGAGGGTCCCTGTGGATACACCCATAGAGACAGAGAGAGAGAGAGAGAGAGAGAGAGAGAGAGAGAGAGAGAGAGAGAGAGAGAGAGAGAGAGAGAGAGAGAGAGAGAGAGAGAGAGAGAGAGAGATGGGCGTGTACTGTACGTGAGCATCCATGCAAATGATCCCATTATACACGTTGTGTGCGTGGAGAGAGAGGTATGGAATAGGCTTTTCTGTTGAAGAATGGATGGAATTACCCCCGAACACTGCGGGTAAAGCCAAATAACACAGTGGCCAAGTATGCAACTTAAATCACTGCGAGGAGCAACATGACCTTTGAAGAGACCCAAACAAAAGAGAGCCAGTAATGACTTTGTACTTGGAAGGGTCTGAGTAGGATGCTATTGAAGTAACTTCTCTTAGCTCAATAAATACATTCATATATATATATATATATATACATATATATATATTAGTGCTGTCAAGCGATTAAAATATTTTATGTCATAGTTAACTCACGCTTAATCGCGATTAATCGCAAATCTTTTTCTATGCTAAATATCCCTTGATTTCTTTGTCCCATTAATTGTTCTAATTTGAATGTTCTTATCAACATGGTGAAGTGCATCGGCTTGCCTTGTGCAAATGTGTTGTGCAAAACAACATTGGCAGATACTGATCAAAACAGGACGATACAAAAAAAAAGCCTATAGTGCAATTTAACGATGAACATACAAACATACTGCCTTGAACATAGCAGTCAGGCTACTGCTTCTTTTTTTGAGCAAAAAAAAAAAGAAAAATGCGTTAATCGCGCGATAAAAAAATGAACGCCGTTAAAAATTGATTTGTGTTAATGCCGTTAATAACGCGTTTAACTGACAGCACTAATATATATATATATATTTATATTAATTGGAGGGTGGCCCCTCCAATTAATCGACCCCTTACCCTGGCAGTTGTGAATGCATGCCCTAGCAAGGCGATCAGTGAACATTAATATTTCTCCATTACATGAATTAATCCAACACAGAGTTTGACAGAGATTATAATTCTGGAAAGAAAGCCGAGACCATCGAGTTACGTAATGAGTTTCACAGATGTTTGTAATAAACAGAGGGGTTTCTGGAATAAGGATGGGAAATACAATGTGTTTACGATGCAGAGTCTGAAAAGTGTTTTATGGTGTCAGAGAGAGAGGGAGACGTGAAAGTCTACTTCGATTTGCATTAAATCAGCCACTTCTACAGAGCTATTTCCCTCCACATCTACAGAGCGGAGAGGGGAGTTGATCAGTAATGCTTATTCCATCCCTGATAGAGCCATGCTCTTAGCTCTGATTGTGCCGTATTGATTTTGGTTTCAGGCATTTAAATGGAAGGCCACTGAAGCTGGGTAAGGAACCTATTTCTCTCCCCCTCTCTCTCTCTCTCTCTCTCTCTCTCTCTCTCTCTCTCTCTCTCTCTCTCTCTCTCTCTCTCTCTCTCTCTCTCTCTCTCTCCACCATCAGAGCATTGGAAGCAGTGGAGAGTGGAGGGGACAAACACACAAATAGTAGCGCCTAGCACAAGTAAAAGAGCCTCTACGTCCTGCTTCCTTTCCATATGTCTTTTTTTAAAGCCTTTTTCCTCGCCTCCATTTGTATTCTGCTGCTTATTTTCCGAGCCCTACTTGAACACCTTATTTTCTTTGGATGCTTCTGTTGCAGGCCGTTTTATCTCAAGTGATGGAAACAGAGTTCCTTGGTGGACTGAAAGATCTTGGTCGGGCCAAAATAAAAATAATAAAACAACAAATATAAATATACCTGCATGCAGCAATGTGGGTGTCAAGCATAATGGGACTCGATGAACTAATTCTGCCGGACGGACTTAATCGGCTAGGTGGCTACATGACGACCGTCTCGATAATCGGTAATAACGACGGCTGGTGGAATGAACTAGAGCATTATGCGAGTATGCGTCAATGTTTACCAAATGGAAAAATGACCCTACCTAGTGGTTAGGGCGCATTATCGTCTGCCCGACAGAATAAGACTATGAGCCAAGTTTGGTTTGGATGCATGAAGACCTTGCAGAGAAATTAGCTCACTTCCTGTTTGACGTCCCCCTGAGATCGAAGGTCACCAAATCGTTTGGATGTCCCCAGAATGATGTCATGAGTCAAGTTTGGCTATGATATGTTAAGCTTGGTCTGAAGATCATATATGGCAAGTTAAATGATGATTGGACATAATATAGCAAGTTTGGCTATGATAGGTTAAAGAGTTGCTGATAACAGGTTTACTCCCTGTTTGGCAGCTTTGCCGTCAAGTTTGATTGGCTGTGACGGCCAAACGGTTTTGAATTAGAAAAAGCTGTTGGGCAGGTTTGTTTGGCTTGGTCTGAAGATCATATAGGGCAAGTTTAATGATGATTGGATTATTCTGTGGCCTGTGGATATGTAATGTTGATTTTGACAACTTTCAACATGGCGGCAAATTTCTGATGTTCCAATGGGAAATATTTCATGAGCAATATGGGGCGGTTTGAGAGTATCAGCAAACATAGAAAATTTGTTCGAAATATACTCATGTGACGAGAGAGGAGTTAAAACACTTCTTTGTTAATTATAGCGCCCCTAGAGGTCAATGGTCACCAAATACATTGAGTGTCCCCTTGATGATGGGTCATGGGTCTATGTACCAAGGTTGGTTATGATATGTCAAAGGGCTGCTGAGTTATTGGCTTACTTTCTGTTTGGCGACTTCACAGTCGAATTTGATTGGTTGGAGCGGCCAAACGGTTTAGAATTTGAACAATAATTCATTGTTTTGTATCAAGCCTGGCCTAAAGATCATGTGTGCCAAGTTTTGAGATGATTGGACGAGATTTGTGGTAGCATTTTGAAGGTTTTTGACATAAACCAAGATGGCGGAAAATCCATCATGGCGCAAAACGACGACATAGGCTGTGTCCCAATTCCTAGGACGCATCCTTCGAAGGCTGCATTCGAAGGATGCGTCGATGCAGATTGCGTCACAGCGACGCGCCAAGTGCTGTCCCAATTCCAAGGGTCCTTCAAATGCGGCCTACGAATGCAGCCTTCTTTTCCCGGATTTGAAGGATGCATCGGCTGTATCCTTCACGGCCCAACGTATCCCAAGATCCTTCACGGCCCAACGTATCCCTCCCAAGATTCATTGCGCACTCAATCAATGGAGATGGCAGAGAATGGCGATTTAAGTTCTGCATTTAAATGTAAGTATTTGGTTTCTAGTCACTCAAGTATTTCACGATACAAATGTTAAAAAAAACAAGGGCCCTTAAAACTTTTTTCATTAAAGTAATAGGCAATATAAGTAAGGTAACGTTACAGTTAGTGACGCTGTAACGTTAACTAAGAACACCCGTTAAGCCCTATAGTTTCAAATTTAAGAGGTTAAAATGGTTATATTTACCGAAATTGTGGCGATTATATAGATAATTTGCTATTCTGTAACGTTAGATAAATGGACCAACGCGAACACAGGTTGTGGACCCTGGTTTTCAGACCGTAACGTTACAGACGTTGGGATTGATTACACAGTTAACTTGGTTATTTTGCTATTTAAGCTGCTTTTGTTTGGTAGTGTAAAGCAAAACTAATTCTAACATTTGGTTTTGGTTTAGGGAGCCAGCAGCATACTGCTCGATTTAAGTGTGGCTTGGGGGTAAAGAAACAATAGTTTATTTATATCGTAAGTTAGTTTATAAAAATTATTATAGGCCATTTATATATCTTCATTTGACCATCTTTTAAAGGTTAGTTAAATTAGCCCTCATTAAACAGCAGGACGGATACAACATCCCCAGAAATCGTTTACTACGATGTCCTATTTTGGGTTATTAAAGAAAGAAAGACAAAAAAAGTCACAGCTCGCATCAGTACTAGAGAGCACTAGAAAAACACACAAAGAAAAAGGGTGTTTTGACTTCTACTGGTTGTCTTATTATTATGGGCTTCATATAGGATGAGGGCTAATTTAAATGTAACCTTTACAGGATGGTCAAATATATAGATTATAAATGGCCTATTGTTAACATGGGCTATTAACATGATTGATAAATGTGTCTCTTGTTTTCTCTGATTAATAATGTCTCTATGTTTAGGACAATTCTGGAGGAAATAGGCCTGCAGGGGAAGGTGACTCCCCCGCAGGCAAAGAAAAACTTTTGCTGAAATTTGTTTTGATACTGCTCTTGTTGTTAACTGCCATGATTGATTTCCTCTGCCTTAGGATTGCAAGTATCCAGGGTCAGGAGAGGGGGTAGGTGGGAAACCCTCTGCTGCCACTTGGCCCTGGTTTGTCCCCATGGATAAGGTATTGGATTGGGACAGAGGCATTCCACCAACCCCCCTGTCCTAATTGCCTCCATCCCTGAGAACACACCAGGGCCAAGTACAGCAGTGGTGGATCAGGAGGTTGAGGACAAGGATCAGGAGGAGGAAAGACAGCGAGGGCCAAGGTCCAGAAAGAGGGACAGAGAGGAAGACATGTTCCAGAGTCGCTCACTATCTTCCGAAAAGGACTCAAGATTCACCTGTTCAGAATCCACCTCGACTGCATAGCCACCCTCCCCCTTCTGGCAACCATTGTACACTGTGTTGTATTGTATTGTATTATAGTACTTAACTGTGTAGCAACTGCAGTAGCTGCTATCATGGCTGTAACACGGGGCCTAGCGATTGTGGTACTTGCACTTGGTTCTATGAACATCCTTTCTGTACCGACAGCGATATATTGATGCACTTCTTATGACAAATGTACTTATTGTAAGTCGCTTTGGATAAAAGCGTCTGCTAAATGTAAAATGTAAATGTTCCAGTTAATAAAAGAGGACATGAGGCTACAAAGGGAGGCAGAGGAGAGAAGAGCCCAGGAAAGCAGGGAAAGAATGGATAGGTTTTTCTAAATTTTGGAGCGTTTGGTGGACAACTTATGTTCTGTTATATTTAACACATTGTTTATTATTATTTACATATTTATTGAAACTAACTTATTTAACTAACTTTTTTGATTAACTATTTATTAAAACCCTTACTAACTTTTTTGTATTGACTAATGTATTCGTATATAACTTATAAAACATATATACAACAATAAAACTATTTACAACAAACATTCATGTGACTATTTACAACAATTATTATAAAACTACTATACACAAAAACATAATGATCAATAATATTTTTTGTTGGTTTATTTTTTTCGCGCTGTCCGGTTTAACTTCTGTTTACTAACAGGTCAGTTCAGCTGTCAGGGTTGCTAGGTGACAGGAGCAGCGCGTGGTCACGCAAGTGAAAGGGCGGTAACGGTTTGTTACGTAAACCAGAAATGCTCCGTAGGCTAGACCGTCCCATTTCTTCGGCCTTCGGATTGTCCTTCGTGGTCTACGAAGGCCGCATCCTTTGAAGGACGCGGTCTACGAAGGATGCGTCCTATGAATTGGGACACAGCCATAGTGCGTTGAGCTCAGCTTGGCCCAAGAAATCTGATGATATCTTGTTTGTGAATATTGGATGAATGGGTCGAAAGTTATAAACATGAATGCATGTCAAACTTTGACCTGTTGGTGGCGCTAGAGCTGTTGGGCTAGCGACCTCAAATTTGCTTCATGGGCTAATGGGACTGTTCTGCCAAATTCACCAAGGCGTTCTATGGGCTTCCATAGACTCCCATGGAGGTAAAATAATAATAACAAACAGTACGAAAACAATAGGTTGTCTCGGAACTAGTTTTTTTGTATCTATACCTACCCCTTCTCTACTCAGAAAGAAAGCCCTGCGTTGAAACCTAGTCAGCTGAAGGCTGCTCCTTGGTTAGAGCGGCCTCCTGATTGGAGCAGTAGCAGCAGTGGTAGCGCCTCTTTAGGCAGACTGCTACTGGAGCAGTAGCAGCAGTAGTAGCGCCTCTTTAGGCAGACTGCAACTGGAGCAGTAGCAGCAGTAGTAGCGCCTCTTTAGGCAGGCGCTGCGGAAAGGCTTGAATCACAACTGGAGAGGAAACTGGGAAGGGATTTTTTAGCTCCAGGCCAGTAGTGCTAGTTAGTGATTTATCAAGCTAGTCGCTTTACCTGAAATAAAGCTTGTATGGGAGTGTTCAGGTGAGCTGGCGGGGAGGGTTGGCTGGGTCTGTATTTCTGAAGTTATTCTTCTGTAGCCTAATCCCCTCATATGTCCTAAAAACCATATTGTCAGGGGGGAAAACGTTGGGGATAAAAAATACAATGAACGGCTAAATTGGCCATCCTGGACGATGACAACTGGTGGTGGTTCATCACCTACACCTCCTCCTCCTCCACTACCACCATCACCACCTCCTACACCTCCTCCTCCTCATCCTGAGATTGTCTTGCGGCTTAACTGAAAGTCTGCTGCCAGACCAATTACAGCCAGCTCTAGAAGTCCTGGTGGAGGGGGGCTTTAATTACACAGTAAAATGAACGTGATCCTGGCTTAAGAGAGGGAGCCAACAGTGTCAGAGCCCACACTGTTCCAGGTGAATCGCTCACGTCCAGAGAGTAAGTGAGAGGGGAGCATGAGTAAAGCATGGTCATTTAAAGCTGCATATGAGCCAAAACACCGTGACCACTTATAGGAGCAAAGTGGCGTTACCCATAATAAAGCCCTTTTTACGATGTCAAGACAAAGTGCTTTTGTGTCGCGTTAGAATGAGCCGCTGCTAAAAGTGTGTACCAAAGTGGATTCTGGGTGTAAACATAGAAATATTGGGGATATCTTCAGATGACACATTCATATTTATTCATGATAAACTATATATATTATTATTCCAGAAATATAATCCTGGAATAAGACCCACAAACAAGATTGTGTGGGAGTGTTACGATCATATATCATTTTGGGGTTTTGTGGATTTACATTTAGAAAAGGAGGAAGAACCCTTTTTAACCACTTTTTTGGAACACAGTTTATCATACACCCTGAACATCGTAAAGTTTCATATTGCCAGTGTTTTTTCATGGGTTTATTTAATTTTCATGAATAAAACTATTTGACTTCCCAATTACTCTCATGGAATGAATGCTCACCAAAAACAGCTTCTTATTGGCTCCAGGTTAGCAAGAGATTCCTTTCTAATTTCTTAGCGTAATTTTTTGCTTATTCATTATGATAACACATTTACGTGTTTATGTCTTGTCTCTTGCAGGCGGTTCACATTGCATGTTAAGTAATAAGAAGTGGTTCCATGTCTGGCTCGAGTAAGCCTGTCGTATAATAGGTTGTGCTAATGCTAGCCCAGAAGTGTGAACAGACAGCGCTCACGTTTATCTCCTTCTACAAGACACAAAATATAGAAAGAAACAACTCCCAGGGATGTAAGTGGTGATCTACGCACACGGTTTGGAGGGTAGACCCTGGAAAGGCAGGGGCATTTAATAGAGCTCACTTTAGGGGCACGCGGAAGGCGGAGGAACAGAAGGATTTGCATGATTCAATTGATTGATATGAATTGATTGATATTACACAGATGCTCCATGACGTTTGGCGGATCAAGTCAGAGGCTCAATGACGTTTGGCGGATCAAGTCTCTCCCTCCTTCTTTACATTTGTGATAGTATAAACTTCCGTACAACATGTACTGTTTAATTACATGTGTGATCTTCTATGAAGCTATTTTATGTTGTAAGTTGATACTTGATGAATTGTGATGATAATGAGGATGATGATGAGGAGGATGACATCAATAACAGTATGAGTCATCAAGCAGCCATTGACCCTCCAGGCTTCATCATCAGGAAGACCCACAGAATACATCAAATCTTTAGATCTTCCATTGACAACCTTGGTTGCACGAAGACAATCAATAAAAACATGTAATTATCTGGTATCACAGGAACACAATCGCTGAAGCATCAAACAACTGCATCAACTGTGCTCCCGCTAACCAAGGTGGCTTATCCATTTTATCATACGATCCTCAAAACAACTGCAACTTCTTATTAACAATCACAAACCAGTGAGTGACCCTCATTCAATTCAACAACCTCCAGAAGCTCAAGAGTAATCCATCCAATCAATTTGGGGGACCGGGGGTAAAGAAAGTCCATATAGCTGCGTTCCCATATATATACAACGTTCTGAAAGAACAAGGTGGTGGGAAAAGACAAAGATATTTTAGTGGTGACATGAAAATGTCACTTGAACACTTAAAAGTGTACTGCAAGAATCAAACATTGATTAGAATGCATTGGTTTTAGGGCAATATATTATTTAAATATTACAAATATTAGACAGATGATATCTCAAAGAAAGAGACAGAGCAAGAGTAGCTATGAGTCAGTTGGTATGTAATAATGACAGATAAGAGGCAGCCAGGTAGAAAGAGAGAGAGAGAGAGAGAGAGAGAGAGAGAGAGAGAGAGAGAGAGAGAGAGAGAGAGAGAGAGAGAGAGAGAGAGAGAGAGAGAGAGAGAGAGAGGGTGCCTTACAGAGCCGTAGAGAAGGACCAAGGAGCATAGAAGAGGATTTCTCAACAAGTGGTGGAAGCTTAATCACAGAGAGAGATAGGACGGATCCATATGTCCTGATCCCAGGGTGAAATTCGCCTCCTACACTGGATCTGCCAAAAAACATTATGTCACATTAGAGGAGCATAAACACACACAGTAGGTTCAGATGTATGGACACACTGCATAACACTGAAAGAAATAATCACAAAATCACAAAAAATAAATAAAAAAATACCGGAAAGACGATTGACAAAGGCATTATTATGCCTCAAATGGGGCTGTACATACAATTGTGAAATTTTTATTTTTAATTGGAAAGGGTCTTTGATGATTGTGTTAACAGACAGTTTGACACTTCTGACAGAGCTTAACTGCTGCTTCAATTCCAATTACATGTCTCTGTGGATGTTGCATTTCTATAATATCACGTGGCAGGGCTACTCTTAAAATACTCCCCAGAGAACATCTATCACAACATTCAAATGATCTGTTGTTGTGCAGAATCCCCCCGGGCCGCTTTTATGGCCCAGGCGAGGAGAGCTACGATGGACATTAGAAAGACGGAAAACCGTCTCAATGTCTGCACTTATGTTTACCAGGTTGGGAATGACTCTTGTTGTAAAGGGGAACCAGGCTGGAGGCTGAACATCCTGCCCTGGCTCTCCTCCCATGGGTCGTACTGTACATACATGCATGCAGCACGCCTTGCAGCGACACAGTGACACACATTCCAACCATCTGCCTTATACAGATCTTCTATTTGTCACGTCTAGCCCTGGCTCTGTAAAATGAAATCTTGCTTGCTTGCTAGATAAGCGAGATATGATATCTAAGCATAACTGACGCAGTAACAGTTGACTGGGGAATGACTATCATTCACCACAGGTTACACACACACCCACACAACTTAGCTGTTTAACAGTAATTAAAGATGGGGAGGGGAGGGAGGAACGCGTGCCAGTTGTCTGTGTCTGTTTCTGAGTGGCGCAGCTTGTGACTTTAAGAGCCCTGGTGGCGGTGAGCTTATCTCCGGGCTAATCCAATTACAGAAGGCAACAGGCCAGTCATAAAGCTGTCAGGAGTCTGAGCCTATTACAATGGATCCCCACCACTCACAGCTCACACGGGCCAACCACGTACCAGCATGAATGAGAGGAGTGATTGGAGTCAGGGATAGATTCATTGACGATGTGTGTGTGCTGTATGAGTTCCACGCATGTGGGAGAAGCAGAAAGAGAGAGGGAGGGAGAGAGAGAGAATGGTGGTGGGAAAGTGAGTGACAGAGAGACAGAGATGTGTTGAAATTAAATGGTAGATAGCAAATTGTGTGATTCTGTGTGTTCATGTGTGGAAAGATAGTTGTGTTTGTGAGTTGAGTATAGAGTTGGTATTAAATGCATGTATCCCTGGCTCTGAATGTGTGTGTGTGTGTGTGTGTGTGTGTGTGTGTGTGTGTGTGTGTGTGTGTGTGTGTGTGTGTGTGTGTGTGTGTGTGTGTGTGTGTGTGTGTGTGTGTGTGTGTGTGTGTGTGCGTGCGCGTATGTGTGTGTGTGTGTGTGAAAGAGAGCATTCAGGGTACATGGTGCAAAGCAATATGAATTATGAACAGGCCGTGAGGTATTGAGTGACAGGAGATGAGCAGTGAGGAAGACTGTCAGACAAAACCCCTAATAAATAGTAAATAACCCCGGTCTATTAACACACACAGACTCACACAAACCTTTTCTCCTTACTTACCACCTTGTCTCCTTACCTTACCCTTTTTAGACAACACACACAAACAGGTACACACACACACACACACACACACACACACACACACACACACACACACACACACACACACACACACACACACACACACACACACACACTAACTAACTAACTAACTAACTAACTAACACAGATACACACTCACACACAGACACACAAAACACACACAGACAAACATACTGAATGCTCAATAGTTTCACAGAAATTGTTCATTGTTGTTGGAAAGGCACCATTTATTAGACAATAGTAAAATAGAACAATAGTAATCTTTGTTTCCCGAATTGATTAACAGCATCTTGAAATGAGATGTTGGATAAAGATTCCAAATCAAAAAAGCAATCTAATACAACAACACTCTTGAGTGACTTGAACCATTTGCCTGAGCAGTAATGCTACCCGCTGAGACTTTGACTGAGGAACCAGATAAGCATGTGAGACCACAGCAAGACACAGATATATGGTGCAACCAAGTGTGTGTGTGTGTGTGTGTGTGTGTGTGTGTGTGTGTGTGTGTGTGTGTGTGTGTGTGTGTGTGTGTGTGTGTGTGTGTGTGTGTGTGATTGTGTGAGTTTGTAAGTGTGTGTGGTTCTCCATTTGTATTTCTTTGAAAGTGTTCATTTATTTGAGTCCAGCAAACACCCACTCCATGAAACAAATCATTGAAAATAACGGAAATAAAGATTTTATTGCTAAATAAAATGTATATTATTTAGGAATTCACTCAATTCAAACATGGACCTTAAATCGCTCTTTCATTCTCTCTTTCATTCTCTGCCTCTTTCATTATCTCTCGCCCTTTAACTCTCTCTCACACACACACACACACACACACACACACACACACACACACACACACACACACACACACACACACACACACACACACACACACACACACACACACACACACACACACACACAACCAGCAGCTTCACATCTAAAGATTGATCCACACTCCAAGAGTTAAGAGGTCAAACCTGAAATCAATAAACCCATGAAAGCGATCGCCTGATGCTCAGGTAACATTTCATTCATGAATCAAATCTCTGATCCTTTAATGGAACACCTCCTCCTTCAGATTGAAGATGACAAGGCATGTGACAGTTGATGTGTAATAGAGACAGCATCAGCCTCAGGAGACGATTGGATCAGGCTGCTGTTACTATATTCAGTCAGAGCAGGCAGGGCTGAGGCATGTCACTCAGGGATCCCTGCATTAAATTATATTTTATTATTTGTATCAAATTTTTAATTGGGTGTAAAGCAACGAAGTTGCGAGACAACCTATTGTTTTCCTACTGTTTCTTATTGTTATTATTTTACCTCCATGGGAGTCTATGGCAGCCCATAGAACGCCTTGGTGAAAAGTTGTGAAATTTGGCACTGTTTCCGGACCGTCCTATTAGCCCATGAAGCAAATTTGAGGTCGCTAGCCCAACAGCTCTAGCGCCACCAACAGGTCAAATTTCGACATGCATTCATGTTTATAACTTTCGACCCATTCATCCAATATTCACAAACAAGATATCATTGGATTCCTTGGGCCAAGCCGAGTTAAACGCACCCTATGGCGTCGTTTTGTGCCATGATGGATTTTCCGCCATCTTGGTTTATGTCAAAAACCTTCAAAATGCTACTCCTATCACACATTTTCTCCAATCATCTCGAATCTAGGCAGACATGATCTTCAGGCCATGCTTGATATAAAAATATGAAAGATGTTTCAAATTGAAAACCGTTTGGCCGCTACAGCCAATCAAATTTGACAGGAAGTAAGCCGATTTCTCAGCAGCCCTTTGATATATCATAACCAAACTTGGTAGATAGACCCATGACATCAACATGGGGACACTCAATGAATTTGGTAACCATTGACCTCTAGGGGGCGCTATAATTACGTGTTTTAACTCCTCTCTCTTCACATGAGTATATTTCAAACTATTTGTCAATGTCTGGTGATACTATTAGACCTCCCCGTATAGCTAGTAAAGGATTTCTCACGGAAACATCCGCGACAGCGAATCAAATTCGTCCGCGAAGCCACAGAACCGGAAATACGCCAATATCTCAGGAGCCCTTTGACACATCATAACCATACTTGGTACATGACGTCCATGACGTCATCGCGGGGACACTCAATGAATTTGGTGAGCATTGACCTCTAGGGGGCGCTATAATTAACAAAGACGTGTTTTAACTCTTCTCTCGTCACATGAGTATATTTCGAAAACATTTTTCTATATCTGGTGATACTCTCAGACCACCCCATTGAGCTAATATATTTTTTCCCATGGCAAAATCAGAAATTTGCTGCCATGTTGAAAGTTGTCAATATCAACATTACATATCCACAGGCCACAAATGATGTCCAATCATCATGAAACTCGCCCTATATGATCTTCAGACCAAGCCGAACAAACCTGCCAAACCCCTTTTTCTAATTCCGTTTGGCCGTGAAAGCCAATCAAACTTGTCGGCAAAGCCGCCAAACAGGAAGTAAGCCTGTTCTCAGCAACTCTTTCATATCATAGCCACAATTTGGTGACCTTTGACCTCAGGGGGATGTCAAACAACGATGACTTTATTGACCATTCCGCCCACCTACAATATAAACTGCAATTCTTACTGCATTAGATGCTTCATGAACCACCTCAAGAACGGATGCTTGTTTACATTGTGTCTCTGTTAGGGATATTGTTCAGAATACACCTACGTATTTGTGTCACTTGTTCTGTCGGGCAGACGATAATGCGCCCTTACCACTAGGTAGGGTATTTTTTCCATTTGGTAAACATTGACGCGTACTCGCATAATGCTGTAGTTCATTCAACCAGCCGTCGTTATTACCGATTACCGAGACGGTTGTCATGTAGCCACCAAGCCAATTACGTCCGTCCGGCAGAATTCGTTTATCGAGTCCCATTATGCACCTAGCCGATTACGTCCGTCCGATTACCGATACGGTTGTCATGTAGCCACCCAGCCGATTACGTCCGCCCGGCAGAATTAGTTTATAGAGTTCCATTATGCTTGCCACCCACATTGCTGCATGCAGCTATATTTATTATCAATATTATTATTATTATTATTATTATATTATTATTATTATTAATAGTATACAATAATATATACTGTGTGTGTGTATTATTATTATTATTAATTATTATTAAAGTAAGCTATGACTGCTTAGCCTTTTATGCTGTGTATTTCATTGATAAAATAACTTGAACTTGAACTTGCTGGTAAGATGTCCTGTCTCTTCCCCCCTCCGCTCCCTGTCCTGTCTGGATACATCTTGTTCCTTCTCTATCGCCCCTGAATGCAAAAAATAAAGAGCGAATAACCCGGGCTTGTTGCTGAGGCCAAACCAAGACTGCGTCAGGGTTTTATTTCCCTACAGCTCCGATGTTTTGCATGTGGGTTTAAAAGAAAAATGATAAATGTACCTGTGTGGTCACTGCAGACGTATGGACATTGGGGATCATACATTGGGCGTCGTTTGGCCTGAGACACTCTGCAAGCAGCAGTGGAATAGCTCCATATTTGGACAACCTCAATCCTAAATCATTATTTAAATGAATTCCTCTGGTAAACAGGGTCTCTTAAAATGAATTATTTGGGGAGGGAACTACAACTGAGGTCCTAACCTAAAGAAGGAACATGTCTTGCTTTTTACTACGAGAATTAAATCACATTTTTCCATTGACTTGAGAATGGTAAGGGTCTCTATGCCCCCTCCCACTGCACACCCCCTACAGGCTGTTAGATTAACCACACTTTTCCTCCCGACAACAGGCGGTCAGGGCTGATGCTTGCCTGCTACATCGTAATGTACTTTGTATGCATAGCCATACCCAACGTAAGGAAATACACACCAATCTCATGCTCACTGTCCACCTCAATGAATCATCTTCCACGAGACGTAAGCCAAACCATAGCAGGGAGGGGGAGAGGGATGGCGTTTAATATAGTGCCTCTGTCATACAGTCGCCAGACAAAACCTCCTCCGGCGTTCGTGTAGTATCCTCCAAGAAGGAGGATGGATGGTATAACCTCAAGCAATGACAAAAACGAACCAAACAACAATAATGGAAACAGATAAAGGGAATATCGGTAATATCGGTCCTTGTAATAAGCCTTAGTTAATATCTAATACGACCTTATTATATGCTTATTAACATTAATCTGTGTTAATAAGGCTATCAATAAGTGTTAATAACATAATGAACATGTTTATTGTGAGATTATAGATGTTTATAAACCCATTTATTCTTGACTCTTACTAACTTACCTATTATGTCATTGTTAAAACTTTACTAAGCATCTTTTATGCTTATTAAGGTTAATAATAATCCTGGATCAGAATTTAAAATTTGTTACGCAAATTAAGTATGTTGCAAAAAAGGCAAAAATAAATCTAAACTGTTTCCGTTTCATAAGAAGGGACTTGTCATGTCAAACGGCCAAATTATTTATGCACGCTATGATATTTTCTCATTTGTCATACTGTATCACATCATGGTCACAAGCTTCTTCTACTGCACTAAAACCTATCTTTTCAATATACAAACAGACAATAAAAGTCATGGACCGGAAACCCATGAGATGGCATCACTGCGGCATTCTAAAAAAACACAACCTTTTCACCTTTGATAACTTTATTAATTTTAGTAATCTTCAATTGTTTTTCAAGTGTGTAAATAACCATGTGTCACCACTGTTGTCTGAATTGGCCATCAGACGTCAGAGCTCTCGTCGGGCAAATACACGAGCCTCCATCAATGGTGATTGTCTTGTTCCCATGCACAGGACATCTTTCGGTCAGTCTGTCTTCTCTGCAAAGGGGGCAAAACTATGGAACCTCTTGCCCACAAGTCTAAAACTAGAGACTAACAGCAACACTTTTAACAGAGAACTTAAACAACGGCTCAAATCAAATCAACAGTGCTCACACAAATAATTTACAACTGGTTATTGTTTGATCATGCTGCCTTTGTTCTCTACGTAGCCTATATATATATTCGACTCATTATATTACTGCTCTGTACTCTACTGTATACTGCATTTTTACTCTTTTTAATTATCACTATCAGTATTATATCAGTATTTGATCTTGTTTCTGTCTTGTTTAGTTTCTTTTGTTGTTTTCAAAAAGCCTCCTGTGGACAGGTGTTGTAAACTAGCATTTATGCTAATACACTGTAAACAATGCATCTGGTTCGTCCAATGACATTGTCATGTCCATGTCCAAATAAAATCTACTATACTATACTAAATCCTTTATTAAACTGCTAATTATGCATTTTGCAGGTACGGGATCTAAAGCGGAATAAGCCATTATAAAATAGCAGGCCTGTCAGACAAGTTACTCCGACACACTTGGTCAGTGCGCATGTGCCAAGCAGCCTGCAGCTCACACACACACAGCACACGCAAACGCACACATACACTGCACACACACGCGCATGCTGACCCAGACGTAGCAAGACCACGGCAAGATCGAGATAACAGCCCTGCCATCAGCACTCTCTCAGCTGAGCAGTTATGCCTATAGACTACACTTTTTTGCAAAACGTTATTTATTTTTTCATTTTGCCAACTCCTTGAGCATCCCGCAATGTCTTGCGATGTTGACAGCACCACCTCTATGAAGGCAAAAGTCTTTAGCACCTGTAACTGCAGAATTTGAATGCGTACACTAAAGTCACAGTAAATTTGAAGTCGCATATATTTATTTTGCATGTGTACTCTAAAGTCACAAATGTGTAACAGTACATTTGTAGTCGTAAAAAAAATATAAATATTTTTTATACCATTGTAAACACAAAATAGGGTCTACGAGTACGCTAATCTGTGTTACAGGTGCACAAATCCTTTTGCTACAATTATTGCAGCGCAGTTGGTGCAAAACACATTCGCACACCCGTGTTTCATAATCTGAGAACATGCCCAAAAGGTGTGCATTCGTAAACCCAAATTTGAACAAATGCATCAGAAGTTGCACATCTGTGAACGCTATGTTAATTCAGCATTTTAATGAGCGAGCACAAAACCATTTTACAACTGCTCGAATCTGCTCCTGCAAGTCTCAGCTGTGGGGTTTTTTTTGCAGGTTGTTTTGCAACACCCCTAGGTGGTAAATGTGTAGCAAAAGTATTCGTATCCGTAGATGACAGAGCGTCCGTGAGCGGGACAAAATAGTCCCGCCCATAATTTCCTAATCCAATGAAAATCGCCGGCAGGGATGCATTTCTCAAATTACAGTGACGGCTGGTGGTGATTTTGGGTGGGTGGGCTAAAGAATGCATTACATTTATCAATACTTCACAGGGGTCCAGACGCCATGAGGTCACCTTTATATCTCTGTTCATAACTTTCATATAATGTGAATGATTTTTAAACAAGATTAAGGTGTAGAGAAAGGCATTTCTTTATTTGAAGCACAATTATAAATAAAAAGAAAAATAAGGTGCTTCACTGAGCTGAAATTGAACATTTCGAACTAAACCATTAAGCAAAATAAAACTTTTTTTGTGCTTAAAGTATTACACAATTAAAATGTTGACTGGTCTCCCTTTGCGCAAAATGCGGCTGTAGACGATCACACACTCTTTGGTAGAGACGTCTGTGTCGCCGTCAATCATGAAGGACATGTAGGGGTCCTTTTACATTATGTCATTTTACATTAGGCCTATGTAAAATGAAATGACTTAGTTCAAGGGAATTCTCCCCAAAGTATTGCATTAACATTTCTGAATTTATGTTATGGCGACCATTAAAATACATTCAAGGACATTTGCGGCATGTTAATGAAATACTTTGGGGGGAATTCACTTGAACTGAGTCATTTCATTTAACATAATGTAGGATACCCATCTCCGTTCAGTAGGACGCCCTCTTCACTTCTCCAGAAATAAACGTATCCCGTGCTGAGTATGCTGCGATCTTTATAGCTCCATGGCTGGCACGGGGTGGGTCCCAGTGTAATTTGAGAAATGCATCCCTGCCGGCGATTTTCATTGGATTAGGAAATTATGGGCGGGACTATTTTGTCCCGCTCACGGACGCTCTGTCATCTACGGATACGAATACTTTTGCTACACATTTACCACCTAGGGGTGTTGCAAAACAACCTGCAAAAAAACCCACAGCTGAGACTTGCAGGAGCAGATTCGAGCAGTTGTAAAATGGTTTTGTGCTCGCTCATTAAAATGCTGAATTAACATAGCGTTCACAGATGTGCAACTTCTGATGCATTTGTTCAAATTTGGGTTTACGAATGCACACCTTTTGGGCATGTTCTCAGATTATGAAACACGGGTGTGCGAATGTGTTTTGCACCAACTGCGCTGCAATAATTGTAGCAAAAGGATTTGTGCACCTGTAACACAGATTAGCGTACTCCTAGACCCTATTTTGTGTTTACAATGGCATAAAAAATATTTATATTTTTTTTACGACTACAAATGTACTGTTACACATTTGTGACTTTAGAGTACACATGCAAAATAAATATATACGACTTCAAATTTACTGTGACTTTAGTGTACGCATTCAAATTCTGCAGTTACAGGTGCTAAAGACTTTTGCTACAATAATACCTTCATACACCTCCTCCATTCCGACTGTTTTAACGTCCCGTCCGTTGACAAACTCTCCCAGGTAAGACGTTCTGTCTATAGACTGTAGAAATGAAGATAAAATAGGCGAAGAGACAATTTTCAAAGCAACGGCAGGTCATTTATTTTATCATACAAAAGCCGTTAAATTCAAACATCGAGCCGACCGGCATATCAACAAACAAGTTAGGTGATCTTAAAGAGACGGCGTCCCTATAACACAGAACGAAAAAATGTCAATAACAAAGTGTGGTGAATATACATAGTCATAATAATAATTAGGACTATGTATTTACACTTTGTGGCTCAAACTTAATAATCCTCTCCTCCTTGAGCCTCTCCAAATTAGATATTGATATCCCCCCTCCTCCTGCCGACTGTTTAAGTTGTTTTATTTTTCTAATGTTCTATTTCATGGAGGCTACGCCGTCTAGGCTTCGCCTTATGGGCTTGTCCCGTGCGCGCACCTGCGCGCGCTGAAAATTCAAACTATGCACCTATCAGCGTGGGCACCGCCCACATTTCCCACGGTATCGTGTCTATATAAAGCGGTGTATACCGTCGCTCATCCTCCCTTTTCTTTCAGCACTTGTGCTTATCAGTGAGAAATTGAGAACTACTATTAAGAAAATGAGAACTTCAACACGGATCTCCCAAGCCGGTGGCAGCGGCTCGGGTGAGGCCGCGGACAAACGGCCCTTTTCAGGGCCACCTGAGAGCGCTCCTGGAGCTAGGTCCTTTTCAGGACTCCTCTGCGCCTCCTGTCCCGCCTCCCTGGCACCGGGTGACGGGCACTTGGCGTGCTTTCGGTGCCTCGGCGCCGACCACGCCGCGGCTGCTTTGGCGGCCCCCGTCTCCTGTGTCGCCTGCCGGGAGCTGCCTGAAGAGGGGATCCTCTCCAGTTTTTCCCGGTGTCCGGTTTTTCCCGCTCTCGGGTTACAACCGCCACCGGATGACCGATCTCTTCCGGGAGATCATGGGTGAGGCGGCGGCCATCAGAGGGATTCCCATGCCGGCCCCGCCTCTTGCCCCCGTATCAGACGATATGCAGGGCGAGTGCTTTCGCACCCCATCTTTTTCCCGGCGGGTTACCCAGTGCCCGTTGTTCCCGCCTTTGCAGCACTTGTTTATTGCTGCAGGTGAGGACCCTTCGACCCTGAAGGCTCCGGTAAGATCCTACACAGATTTCACCAACATGGAGGGGTGGGCCGATACTCAGGCGAGGGGGATCCCACGCCTGGAGCCTCCCCTGGCAGCGCTTCTCTGTCCGGGCGCCGAATGGCTCCCTAACGAAAAGCCGCTGCCCCCCGACCGCCTCCAGAAGCAGATTGTCGGCCTAATGGACAGGGTGTTTGTTTGTGCCTCTCAATCCGCGGCGGCGGTCATCAACATCGCCCTGCTCTCCTCTGCCAAGGTCTCCTTGTCGGCTGACAGGGAGGCCTACGGCCCGGAGGAAGCCGCGAGATGGCTGGCGGTTTCCCGCTTTTCCAGCGCCATCCTCCAGCTATGCCAGTCGATAGCCGTTTCGGCCGGCCGGCATATGGCGTGGGCTACCATGATTCAAAGGGTCATATGGCTCTCCCACACAGTTCGGGGCGATTCTCCCGGGCTCCTCCCGCCAGCAGGCTGGGAGGAAGCGGGGTCTAGGCCGGTCCCAGCGTTCCAGGGGGCCGCCTCCGACTCCAGCCCCAGTGCAGCAGCAGCCGCCGCGCACGGGGAGAGCAGCAGCGCCACGGACCGGGAAGTTCCGGACGCTTGCTCCTACTTTTTCTTTCCCTATTAAAGAAAAAAGTAAAGACCGTTCGGCCGAATGGCAGTACATGGTACCTAAAGAGCGATATTCCTCAGGCCACCTGCGTCCTACGCTTGTGGTGCGCTCCTCCATGTTGCCTCTTTCCCCCCCTCAGCCCGGTGGCTGTAGGGTGGCGGTCGGACGGCGTGTTCACATGGCCTCTGGTTCACCTGCTTCTAAGAAGCGGCGTCCCTTGGAGCCTCGTGGACGGATCAGAGACTCGTTGCACGAGCCCGTGGATACGGCCGCTTGTACCGGTCTCCTGGTTCCCCACATTATAGGTGAGGAGACTGGTCCGCGCGCTGTGGCTACAGCCTGCGGACAGCGCATGCGCACAGGTGCTGCGGCCGGACGGCTCGCTCCCTGTTGAGCGGGCACGAGCGCGACGTCTAGACAGCTCGTTGTTTTTACAGCGGCTAGTTCTGTTACGTCTCCTACGCTCGCTGAGCCTCCTCCCTTTCATGGGAAGCCCCCCTTGGTTCACACGCAGTGTGGAGGCGGTAGGGGCAGAGGAATACGGGTTATTCCTGGACGGTCTTCCTCAGCGGTCGGCTCGCCCTCTCTCCGACCGCTATGCGTGTTGGCAAGAGCGGTGCGTTCTGCCATCGTGGTTGGACACCACGTTGAGATGGGGCCATCCCATACAGTTCAAGCGTCGTCCCCTACCCTTTATGGGGTTGGTGGAGACCACGCTACGGGACCCGGCTGCGAGCACGGCTCTAGCAGCAGAGGTGGCACGTCTCTTGGTAAAGGGGGCCATCACTGTCGTTCCCCCCTACGAGTCTCACCTAGGGTTTTATTCCCGCTACTTCCTGGTTTCCAAGAAGTCAGGGGAAAAGAGACCTATTCTGGATCTTCGCGTGTTCAACAGATTCGTTTCCACGAGGAAGTTCAGAATGCTCACTGTCGGGGCGTTGTTCCGGTGTGTGAGAGAGGGCGATTGGTTCACATCCCTGGATCTCAAGGATGCTTACTTCCACGTCCCTGTTCGGCAGGCGCACAGGAAGTTTCTCCGCTTTGTCTTTATGGGGATGGCGTACGAGTACCAGTGTCTGCCGTTCGGCAATTCCCTGGCTCCGCGCACCTTCTCGAAGTGTGTGGAGACGGCGTTGGAACCGCTCAGGCGTCAGGGAAAGAGGATTCTCTTCTACCTAGACGACCTGCTTATTCTGAGCAACTCAGAAGAGACCGCGAGAAGGGACACCATGTTGGTGATAAACCATCTCTCCTTCCTGGGTTTTGCCATCAACTGGGAGAAGAGCTCAACGCTCCCCAGCCGGCAGACAGTCTACTTGGGGCTTTGCCTAGACTCAGCCACCATGACTGTGATGCTTTCACCTCCTCGGCGAGACGCCATCCTGTCGGCGCTCTCCCGTTTTCACGTTCGCAGAAACGTGACCGCACTGTCCACCATGCGCCTGTTAGGGCTGATGGCAGCTGCCCACCCCGTGGTCCCCCTGGGTCTACTTTTTACAGTAGGGCCGAGATCGTTTATTGGCCTGTGGCATGTGCCACCGCGACCACTGACATACCATGGCATATGCCGTTCTGGAACGGTAACTGCCGTTCTGAAACGGTAACTGCCGTTCTGAAACGGTAACTACCGTTCTGAAACGGTAACTGCCGTCGCGACCACTGACATACCATGGCATATGCCGTTCTGGAATGGTAACTGCCGTTCTGAAACGGTAACTACCGTTCTGAAACGGTAACTACCGTTCTGAAACGGTAACTACCGTTCTGAAACGGTAATGCCATGGCATATGCCTTTCTGGAACGGTAACTACCGTTCTGAAACGGTAACTGCCGTTCAGGTGGAACGGTAACTGCAGTTCCCAACAATGGTATGTGACACCAGCATAACTCCTCCGTATAATTTCAAGACAGGTATTGCCATAAATGTAAAGGTATATATATTTGGTATTTATTGACACAATATCACAACATAACGCCGTAAATAAAGGGATTTACACGTTTCTCTCGTCCGTGCTGTTGTTAGGATATTTCCGATCTGTTTTGTTGTTGCTTTTGTAATGACAGATGCTTTTGAAAACAGCCGGACTTGCTCCGGTGACGGTAGTTATAGCCTAGCCTTCTAGGTGGCCTTAGAGCTAGTCTATTGCTTTGTTCCAATATCCATACTATCCGCAGTCATTATACTTTATTTTAGTATGACTTCTTTTTTTATATAGTTTGAGTACGTAGTGCGTTGCAATTAAGATCAGGGCGAAAGGAAGTGTAGTAAAAGGACCCGGATGGTATACTCAAACGGTCAAACCGATGAGTGTGGATTGATGTACACCTTTCGTGCTCCACGGCAGCGATCTAATAGCTACGTAGCTGAAGAGGCGGAGCCAGGCTGAGCCAACGTCGGCGCATTTTCTTTAATAGGTCCATGCATTTTCCACGTATCCTGCATTAATGGAGTCATTTTGTTGTTTTAATAGCTTTATAACTACTATGTGTAAAGAGTTCACCGTTCAAAGCGAGATGTTTATTGCGGTTGCGATCGTAGTTTCCGGTTAGTGCACCAGAGCCAGGTCCCTATAGGGGTGGCACTGTAGGCTATGGCTAGACAGTCATCCATTTTTCCACTCGTGTTTTATCAAGATGTTCTAGTAGCGTAGACTATAATAAAGCCTATACTGTATGACTGCTTCAGCTCATAACTATTCAATAGGCCAAATATTAAGTTTTGCATTTGTTGTTATTGGTGTTTAACCAAATAATTTAAGCAGGCCTATAGGTTCCTATCATTTAACCCTGATCCAGTGTCATAAACCTTTCTATATCGACATGATCCAGTGGTATCATGGCATACAGGCCACCGTTTTTCCGCTGGCATGCCACTCATGTAAAATGGTATTACCAGTTTCTACTGGCACCTACCGTTTTTCCGCTGGCATGCCACTCATGGAAAATGGTAATTACCAGTTTCTACTGGCACCTACCGTTTTTCCGCTGGCATGCCACTCATGGAAAATGGTAATTACCAGTTTCTACTGGCACCTACCGTTTTTCCGCTGGCATGCCACTCATGGAAAATGGTAATTACCAGTTTCTACTGGCACCTACCGTTTTTCCGATGGCATGCCACTCATGGAAAATGGTAATTACCAGTTTCTACTGGCACCTACCGTTTTTATAAGAATGATTGTGTAGCTGTGAATCATGGTATGTGTGTATGAACGGGCAAATACCACAGGAAAGGAATATCTACTGGCAAACGGTAGGTGCCAGTAGAAACTGGTAATTACCATTTTCCATGAGTGGCATGCCATCGGAAAAACGGTAGGTGCCAGTAGAAACTGGTAATTACCATTTTCCATGAGTGGCATGCCAGCGGAAAAACGGTAGGTGCCAGTAGAAACTGGTAATTACCATTTTCCATGAGTGGCATGCCAGCGGAAAAACGGTAGGTGCCAGTAGAAACTGGTAATACCATTTTACATGAGTGGCATGCCAGCGGAAAAACGGTAGGTGCCAGTAGAAACTGGTAATACCATTTTACATGAGTGGCATGCCAGCGGAAAAACGGTGGTTCCAGTAGGAAATGGAACTTCCGATTAACATAATTGGCTTGCCAGCGGAAAAACTTTTGGCCTGTATGCCATGATACCACTGGATCATGTCGATATAGAAAGGTTTATGACACTGGATCACTAGAACATCTTGATAAAACACGAGTGGAAAAATGGATGACTGTCTAGCCATAGCCTACAGTGCCACCCCTAACGGAAACTACGATCGCAACCGCAATAAACATCTCGCTTTGAACGGTGAACACTTTACACATAGTAGTTATAAAGCTATTAAAACAACAAAATGACTCCATTAATGCAGGATACGTGGAAAATGCATGGACCTATTAAAGAAAATGCGCCGACGTTGGCTCAGCCTGGCTCCGCCTCTTCAGCTACGTAGCTAAGATCGCTGCCGTGGAGCACGAAAGGTGTACAATCCACGATTCCACACTCATCGGTTTGACCGTTTTGAGTATACCATCCGGGTCCTTTCACTACACTTCCTTTCGCCCTGATCTTAATTGCAACGCACTACGTACTCAAACTATATAAAAAAGAAGTCATACTAAAATAAAGTATAATGACTGCGGATAGTATGGATATTGGAACAAAGCAATAGACTATAGCTCTATGGCCACCTAGAAGGCTAGGCTATAACTACCGTCACCGGAGCAAGTCCGGCTGTTTTCAAAAGCATCTGTCATTACAAAAGCAACAACAAACAGATCGGAAATATCATAACAACAGCACGGACGAGAGAAACGTGTAAATCCCTTTATTTACGGCGTTATGTTGTGATATTGTGTCAATAAATACCAAATATATACCTTTACATTTATGGCAATACCTGTCTTGAAATTATACGGAGGAGTTATGCTGGTGTCACATACCATTGTTGGGAACTGCAGTTACCGTTCCACCTGAACGGCAGTTACCGTTTCAGAACGGTAGTTACCGTTCCAGAAAGGCATATGCCATGGCATTACCGTTTCAGAACGGTAGTTACCGTTTCAGAACGGCAGTTACCGTTTCAGAACGGCATATGCCATGGTATGTCAGTGGTCGCGACGGCAGTTACCGTTTCAGAACGGTAGTTACCGTTTCAGAATGGCAGTTACCGTTCCAGAACGGCATATGCCATGGTATGTCTGTGGTCGCGACGGCAGTTACCGTTTCAGAACGGCATATGCCATGGTATGTCAGTGGTCGCGGTGGCACATGCCACAGGCCATTAAACGATCTCGGCGTCTCTCACTTTTTATGCGCAGACTCCAGCGGTGGTTTGCTCGCCAACGGTTGGACCCCAGGCGACACAAGCTCAGGGTGCTCCTCGGTCCCCGTTCGGTGTCGCCAGACCTGGAATATTGGAAAGGACCCTCCGCCCTTCTCAGGGGTGTTCCCCTGGGCAGGGTGGCGTCCTATGTAGTGGTCTTCACGGACACCTCGTTGACGGGTTGGGGAGGAACGTGCCTCTCTCACTCGGTCGGAGACGAGTGGCGCACGCCCCCTACAGCACACATAAATGTGGTGGAGCTTGACGCTGTGAGGAAAGTGCTGTTGCATTTCTTTCACCTGGTGCGCGGCCGCCACGTTCTGATCAGGACAGACAGCGTGTCGGCGGCGGCGTACATCAACAGACAGGGGGAGTCCGCTCCCCTGCTCTCCACCGAAAGGCGGTCGAGCTCTGGCTTTGGGCTCATCAGTATCTCCTCAGTCTGAGAGCCCTGCATATCGCGGGCGCCCAGAACTTTGGGGCGGACCTCATGTCTCGAGGCGGTCCCCGCCGAGACGAGTGGCGGTTACATCCCGACATTGTCAGACTGATACAGAGGTTCGGGACAGCGCAGGTGGACCTCTTCGCGTCCAGGGAGAACATGCACTGCAGGTGGTGGTTCTCCCTCAGCCCTCGGGATCTTCCCCCGTTGGGGGTAGATGCGTTGGCACACACACCTTGGCCGCGGGCTCTCTTGTATGCGTTTCCCCCGCTCCAGCTGATCCTTCCTCTTCTGGAACGGGTCAGACAGGAGAGACTGTCCCTGATATTAGTGGCCCCGGAGAACCGTTCAGCTCTGTGGTTTCCAGAGCTGGCCGTGCTCTCGCGGTCGGCGCCTTGGCCAGTACCGTTCAGGCCGGATGCGCTTTCACAGGCCCACGGGACGGTGCACCACCCGCCCGATGTCTCGGGACGGCTGTTGGTTTGGCTCCTGAGAGGTTGATCCTGCAGGGCAAAGGTTTGCCTGAGACGGTTATCAACACTATTCAGAGTGCTCGTGCGCCTTCTACTTCTTCCCTCTATGCGGCGAAGTGGTGCGCCTTCTCTAATTGGTGTGAGACGAACCATGCTGTCCCATCTCAATGCGAGGTAGGAAGCGTGCTATCGTTTCTGAAAAACGTATTGGAAAAAGGTTTGGCCTTCTCCACTATCAAGGTCTATGCGGCAGCCGTTTCGGCTGGCCATGCAGGCTGTGATGGTGGACCGATCTTCAGCCATCCACTGGTCAAGAGATTCTTGCGTGGGGCTAGACGGGTTAGGCCTGTTTCACGCGTGCTTATACCACGCTGGGATCTCCCCACCGTGTTGCGCGGATTGTCCAGGGATCCTTTCAAGCGTCTTTCTCAGGCCCTTTTGGATGCCCTGTCATTAAAAAAAAGACGGCGCTCTTGTTGGCCTTGGTTTCTGCGAAGCGGGCCGGTGAGCTAACCGCTCTGTCTGTCAGCCCGAGTTGCTTGTTGCTAAACGAGGACAGCTCCTTCGCGTTGCTCAGACCTAATCCTGCGTTCCTCCCGAAGAACATTAATAGATCTTTTCGGTCGAGGGATATTGTGCTTAAGGCTTTTCACCCCCCGCCTCATTCTAGTGAGGCGGAGGCGGAGTTGCATCTCCTGTGCCCGGTTCGGGCGTTGGCTATGTAGGTGAATCGCTCGGCCGCGTTCCGCTCCACACAACGGTTGTTTGTGTGTTATAGCGACGCTAGCAGGGGCCGCGCTCTCTCTAAGCAGCGGTTTTCTCGCTGGGTAAGTGAGGGTGTTTGCTTAGCCTACTCTTGGCAGGGCTTGGCGCCACCGTTGGGCGTTAAAGCTCACTCCACACGGAGCGTGGCCGCTTCAACGGCTCTACTCAAGGGCGTTTCGGTGGAAGACATCTGCGCGGCTGCGTCATGGTCTTCCTCCGGCCCCTTTGTCCGTTTTTACATGTTAGACATGTCCAGGGGCTCACTCGGCAACTCTGTGCTGGAGTCCGGGACCCCTTTTACGGCTTAAGAATATAGACATGTTCTATAAAGCAGCGTGGTTGGATTTCCTCTCGCCGGCTGGCGAGTTGGACTTGATTACCAGTCTTACTCTTCCACCTTTTTTCAAATGAAAAACAGGCTAGGGGGTTTTCTATTGGCTCGCCAATTGTCTGGTGGTTTTGTTTACCAGTGTGGCACTCCCGCCGTTTTCTTCAAATAAGAAACGGCCGAGAGAGTCCCATTATTGGAGAGCCGGATTCCGTAGCTCCGCCCCCGGTGGTAGCGGACCTAATGGAAACCGTGTTGCTCTGGTTTTTCTTTTCCTTTTCATGGGTTCCATGAAGCACGGATTAGAGCCGGAGTCTTTACAGACTCACTTTTTTCTCCCTTGATCATTGCCTTGCTTGATCTAGGAGGAATTAGTTTTTTATAAAGCTGTTGTGTTTTACACTTCCTTGGCTTTTTGAGTCTTAATGTGCTCTGGTGACTTAGGTCGTTTTGACTGGAGTCCAGCAGGAGTACATTGATCGGGCTCCGCTCGCAGCTTCACCTTAGCCCATAAGGCGAAGCCTAGACGGTGTAGCCTACATGAAATAGAACGATAGTTATGTTATTATAACTCTAGTTCTATGATTGTAGGCGTAGCCGTCTAGTTTCCCACCTGCTGTACCCTCCAAATGCTGAAAGAAAAGCGTGGAGGATGAGGATGAGCGACGGTATACACCGCTTTATATAGACACGATACCGTGGGAAATGTGGGCGGTGCCCACGCTGATAGGTGCATAGTTTGAATTTTCAGCGCGCGCAAGCGCGTGCACGGGACAAGCCCATAAGGCGAAGCCTAGACGGCTACGCCTACAATCATAGAACTAGAGTTATAATAACATAACTATCGTTTTGTGTGTAGGCTATATGTTACTGTAGTCTACTGCTGCCTGTCTTGGCCAGAAAACTTGAAGAGATGTTTAATCTCAATGACTTATTCTTCTGGTAACAAAAGAAATACATCTTAAACTACCTGGGAGGTAATGTACAATCCGCAATCTTGCCCTCACACCCCCCCTTCTCCCTCTCCCCCTCCCCCACCCAAGCCCGTGCTTTATTTAACTATAGTTAGGTAGCTTGCTGCCTTTTTCTTTCACTAAGGTGCTTCTGCAAATGAACAACATTTTCAGCTGTTTGTTATTATTTTCAAGTAACCAATGGTAGTTTCCATGCATTTTTTAAATGTCAATGCACTTTGAGCCCTGAATAACAGAAAAAGGTATTGAATAATTGATTTGCATTCAAGGTATACTTCACTTTCCATTGAACAATTACCCCTGTAACCCATAAATTGACTAATTTTACATTGTAATCAAATCACAATACGTCACACACTACGAGTGTGAATCACCCTCAGGGTCGAATCTCCCGATATAAAAATACAGCAAAAATGTAGAGGACACGTGTGAAAACGGCGCAGTAGAAAATGATTATGCTTGCTTCATAACGTAAGGAGAAAATGAGAGAGAGGGAAAGAGAGAGACCCAGATAGAGGGACAGATGAAGCTAAATAAAGGACACAAAAAGTCAAGACAAAACATCATGGTCCATTGAGCATTCAGCCCATTAGGTTGAGAACGTATTAACAACCTCCCATCCCCACTTATTTCCCCCGGTCCCGGAACACTCCGGAAGGCTTCCCACCAGGGGAGCCTCATCCAGCCGTCTGTGGTGACCACACAGGTACATTTATCTTTTTCCTTTTAAACCTGCATGCAAAACATCTGAGCTGTAGGGAAATAAAACCCTGACGCAACCTTGGTTTGGCCTCAGCACCGAGCCCGGGTTATTCATTCTTTATTTTTCCATTCCGGGGCGATAGAGAAAGAGGGGCGGAGGGGGGAAGAGACAGGACATGTTTCTTTATGTTCTATCCATTAGAGCCACAGGCAGCAGCACTGCACTGGGGGGCCTGGTCAGATGGAGGTGGGAATAGAGTGTAGAATAGAGTGCATATAGTGTGCAAAGCCATGTTCTAAAGGGCACAGTGGAGAGTAGAGGGGCATTCAATGCACACACAAACACACACACATACACACACACACACCCACATACACACAGAAATTCTGCCGGAGGGTGAGAAATGAGGTGTGGGAGAACAGGCGACAGTCAGAGATGGCACTCTGAGTCTAGCACAGCCAACATATACCCCTTAGAGGGAGGTTATGTGTCTGTATGTGTGTGTCTGTCAGTGTCTGTGTGTGTGTGTGTGTGTGTGTGTGTGTGTGTGTGTGTGTGTGTGTGTGTGTGTGTGTGTGTGTGTGTGTGTGTGTGTGTGTGTGTGTGTGTGTGTGTGTGTGTGGTGGGGGGATGTGTGTTTGTATGTGTGTTGTGTGTGTGTGTGTGTGTGTGTGTGTGTGTGTGTGTGTGTGTGTGTGTGTGTGTGTGTGTGTGTGTGTGTGTGTGTGTGTGTGTGTGTGTGTGTGTGTGTGTGTGGTGGGGGGATGTGTGTTTGTGTGTGTGTGTGTGTGTGTCTAGCCATCCATCCCCCTGTGTCCATGAGTCTCGATAGGGGACCGCATCCAATCCTCTTTTATTTGTGTGTCAGTCCCCCCTCCCTTTTCCTGTTCAGACATACACACACACACACACACACACACACTCACACACACATACACACACACGTCAACAATAGCTTATCAGCATCTCCCAGGCCCATCCAGACCGGCCTGGGAGTGACCCCCCCTCCAACACACCATGGGACCAATCCTACCAGGCCTGACGCAGGTCAGGACACAGTGGGACAGACAAATGGACATTGACAGATGGAGTCAGACTTCATTTCCTGATCACTTCGGCATGTCAAACAGTTTCTCTCGGTTTTGACTAAGGAAATATATTTTTGGATACGTTCAACTCATTGATTTTATCTTCAGCAAACAAACAAATACAGAATCTAAATGTCATTGGGGAAACACATCTTACAGCTCCCTGTATTTAAACAAACAATTAATCACAAATATCTGTTACCCTTTTAAGATCAGCAAACGATAAGCTACAGAGGTGGCTTAATGTTACAGAGCAAATTGACTCGGCCCAGGCTTCTCGGCCCAGGCTATATAAATATGCATCCATATATATACATATTATAAACATATACATATATATGCTGCCTCTCTCACTTTCTGTATGATTTGCTCTATTTCTATCTCTCTCTTTCTCTCTCTCTCTCTCTCTCTCTCTCTCTCTCTCTCTCTCTCTCTCTCTCTCTCTCTCTCTTTCTCCATTACTCCCTGTTCCAGCCTCTATCATTATCCCTTCCCTCCATCGCTCTTTCAATCTAACGCCTTCATACGTCGAAAGTCACGAAAAACACGAAAACGTGCTTTCTAATTTTTAAATTTCTATCTATTTTTCATTGACATACAAAACGGTTTCCTTTGCAGAACTAACATTAAGGATAAATACAATTCATGGAAATGCAGATAGGGAGGGAGCCCAGAGTCGTGAGTAAGGATCTCATTTGTTAGGGGGGGGATGCATTTATAAACATTGACAGCCTTTTTAACGTGCAGAGAAGGAGCATCAAGAGCAAGCTTTTCTCCCATTTATATTCTTCATCTCTCCATCCCTTTCATTCATCCACCCCCCGCTTACCTCTGTCTCTTTTTCAATATCCCTCATATTCCCCTTCCTCTTCCTCTCCCCTTCATTCAAACCCCCACTGTGTCTCCATCTTGTATTCTATCACTCTGACATCCTTTCTTTCTTTGCACCTTCCAAGTCTCTCTCTCCCTCTCTCCCTCTCTCTTCATCTCTTTTCTTGGCCCTGTGGCGTTTTGTTAGCCAAATACACTCACCACTTCCACCGCCAACACAATACTGTGAGGACAAATGGAAAGCTAAATATTAGAGCTGTCAGTTAAACGCGTTATTAACGGCGTTAACGCAAACCAATTTTAACGGCGTTAAAAAAATTATCGCGATTAACGCAAATATTTTATTTACAAAAAAGAAAAAAAAACTTTTTTTTTTTCCTTTTTTCTTTGGCTCAAAACAAAGAAGCAGTAGCCTGACTGCTATGTTCAAATGACATTTGTTCAAAGCAGTCGTTTAATTGCACTATAGGCTCTTTTTTTGTATCGTCCTGTTTTGATCAGTATATGCCAATGTTGTTATCAATAAAAAATCATTTGCACAAGACAAGCCGATGCACTTCACCATGTTGATAAGAGAATTAAAATGAGAAGAATTATGGGACAAAAAAATCAAGGGATATTTAGCATAGAAAAATAATTTGCGATTAATCGCGATTAATCGTGAGTTAACTATGACATTAATGCGATTAATCACGATTAAATATTTTAATCGCTTGACAGCTCTACTAAATATGCAACAAAATATTGTGTGAATGCAAAATGCAAAATAATTTAGAGGGGGGGGGGGGGGGGTGGCGGGGGAAGGCACAAGATCCATAAAGTTAAAATAATGTCCGATTTTGGTCTCTCTCTCTCTCACCCTCCACCCACAATGGCAATGCTAATAGCAGAGCACTAATGAAAGATGTATGAGTGGGTGCTGCATCCGTAATGCGACTATCGCGCCTCTCCCCTCCTCCCCCTTTCATCCCCCTCCCTTCTCCGAGAAGGGTCTATGCCCCCCACCCCCCCACCCCCAGCCCCTAGACGGGCTGGAAGATGCAAACACATGGTAGGAGTTCATAACATAGACGCCACGACTGCAAAGACGGGAGAGAGATTCATGTGGGGTTGGGGTGTCAGACAATAGTGGAAGGAAGCCTGCTTGGAAAGACAGAGAGAGAGAGAGTGAACTAGAGAGAGAGAGAGAGAGAGAGAGAGAGAGAGAGAGAGAGAGAGAGAGAGAGAGAGAGAGAGAGAGAGAGAGGGAGAGAGGGAGAGAGGGGGAGAGAGAGAGAGAGAGAGAGAGAGAGAGAGAGAGAGAGAGAGAGAGAGAGAGAGAGAGAGAGAGAGAAATAGATAGATATAAATGGATAGACTAGTCTGACCTTTTCTGATGCTGTCATTCCTTTAAAACTCTACTCGGCTCACAGACATCCAAACTAACTGTTTAGTTTAATTTCACCAAGAGTGCAGTAACGCTTCAAATATTCAATCACTCTACACTCATTCTGCACTACTTTTTTCAGATTATGAATATGTTTCAACACGCCAGAAAGGCAACGCATAACTCAATGAATTCTAAGCACAGAAATACCATTCACAGTTAGCAATGTGAGGGAGCTGAATTTTGCCCTGCGTATGTGGTGTGTTGGTTTTAGTGTGTGTGCTTGTGTTTGTTAGTGTGTGTGCAAGTCTTTGCGTGTGTGTATGCCTTTGTGTGTGTGTATGCCTTGTGTGTGTGTGTGTGTGTGTGTGTGTGTGTGTGTGTGTGTGTGTGTGTGTGTGTGTGTGTGTGTATGTGTGTGTGTGTGTGTGTGTGTGTGTGTGTGTGTGTGTGTGTGTGTGTGTGTGTGTGTGTGTGTGTGTGTGTGTGTGTGAGTGTGTGAGTGTGTGTGTGAGTGTGTGTGTGTGTGTGTGTGTGTGTGTGTGTGTGTGTGTGTGTGTGTGTGTGTGTGTGTGTGTGTGTGTGTGTGTGTGTGTGTGTGTGCGAGTGTAGTTAGTGTGTATGTGTGAGGGTGCGTGTGTGAGCGCTTCTGGTCAACACCACAGTTTTGATTGACAACCCTAGTGATTCCTCAGGGGGATTATTTTCCCTCAGTCCTTAAACACACAGAAAGGGAAACCTTTAAACTACTCGCAGATGAGGTCATAGACCCTTACTCTCTCTCCTCTTATTTTCTTGTCCATTATTATCCCTGCTTTCTCTCTCTCTCTCTCTCTCTCTCTCTCTCTCTCTCTCTCTCTCTCTCTCTCTCTCTCTCTCTCCCCCTCTCTCTCTCTCTCCCTCTCTCTCTCAATACCTCCAAATTGTAATTTGTCAGTTGTGCGTTGTTTGCTGAACATCCTAACCCTGTTGATGCATTATGGCGCACTGTGAACACTGGAACACAACATGGGTGAGAGAGCTGCCAAGAGGGGCGTACGGGGAAACCAGTGCACATCATGTGAGACTAGGCCTGACACTTGGTGCTACCAAGGTCAGAGGATTCTACCCTAGATTGGGAGGAGAGTACCAGGCCCCAGTTTCAACCAATGGGACCACACGAGCCACAGGCTGAGCCAAATGAGGCGGGGCTAGATGAAGAACCACTGATTGGGGAAACACCTGGATCAAGGAGATGAAGATCGTAGACGAAACAGGAAGACAGAGGAGCCAATGCGATGAGGAGACGGTGCAAGAGGACAGAGGAGCCAAGGAGATGAGGAGATGAAGCAGGAGGACAGAGAGCCAAGGATATGAAGAGACGAAGCAGGAGGACCCGGGAGCCAAATTGAGGAGACGATGCAGGAGGACAGAGGAGCCAAGGTCCCAGCACCTTCAGCAGATGACCATCTGATCTGCTTTTTTTTTCTTCTTCATGTTAGACACTGAGAACTTGTGTGCGGTCATCTGTTTTTGTTTTGTATATGTTATTGAAATAAATGTATCCAGTTGCCAGAGGACTAAAGATATTTCTGTTTTCTCCTTTGCTTAACCACCCTCGCTAAAGTAGACATACACAAAAAAGAAGAAATATGAAACCAACCTCATCTTTACCACAGGGTTGAAACTCAACTCTTTGTTTGTTTCATTCTCTCTTGACAACCCCCCGTCGCTCCATCTGCCTTCATATTTGTATCCATCTCTGCCGGTCCTTCTCTCTCACGCCATTCAGAGCTCTGTCCAAACCTCTGTCTCTCTCCCAGTATCTGTCCTCCTTTATCATTACTACCTCCACCTCAATTGCCCTTTTTCTATCTCTCTACCATCAACTCAGCCTTCAGATATCAATCTGTCTGTACCTCTCTCTCCCTCCATCTCTCTGTCCCTTTATCCATCTATCTCTCAACGCCTTACTCTCTCTCTTTCCCACAGAGTCTAAGGGGCCACTCACACTAGGGCCGCAGCCCCGTGCCCGAGCTCATTTGCATACTAAAGTCTAGAACGTTTGACTAGTGTGACCACGCCATCGGTATTCCAGCACGGAACAGCCCCTTGGCCAAGGCACACTTGGGAGAGGTGTGCAGTGGCCAAAGTAGAGATGCTAATGAGATGACACGCGCACACGCGCAGATACGCAACGTGAGCTGGATGACGTAGTCCTTGCGCGACCCTTCTTTCTTTATAGGTCCATGCCCTTCTTCCCCACAACAATCATTTTAAACAACGGCGGCAAGCGGTTCACGAGTGGGTTTACGTTGGTGCGATACTGAGGTCGAGTGTTTACTGGAAATTTGGGCCGACGACAGCATTCAGTCGCAGCTGGACACCACGCATGGTGATGACTAGGGGTGGGAATCGAGAACCGGTTCCTACTCAGAACCGGTTCCAACTAACCAATTCCATCTGAATCGTACACCTCCAACGTTATCGATTCTTCTTAACGATTCCGCACCACGTTTTCCGGTTTACGCAAAAAATTTGCGACGACCCTGGACGCGCCGACAACCTTCAAACAACAAGGCAGCATCGTGGAGAGTAGGAAGCGATCGCAAGTCTGGCTCCATTTCACCAAACGCAATGAAAATTCTGCCGCATGTAATCAGTGCAATGCTATCATTTCCTGTAAGGGTGCAAACACCAGCAACATGCTAAAGCATTTGTCTACCAAGCATGGAATTAAGTCCCAAGAATGCCATGTGTTCAAAAGCCTGCATACGAGTCAAACAAGCTCCACTGTGTCCTCCGTTGACAACGGTAACGTTCACATTACATATCCTGCATTAGCAGCCCACTGTCGCCTTGCAACTGCAGTTTTTATAGTAGTAGTGTCGTAGTTTTTATTAATAATGCCGACCTATACAAATTTCATGCATTTTAGATGATCGCTCTCAGGCAGCTGGCCCCTCGACATCGGCTCAAGTTACCCCTTTCACTCCCAGAAAAGGCAGATATGCTTATATTCTTGCATAAGAATTGTTGACGCTCAGTAAAAAAAAAAAATCTCAAAGATGTTATGAAGGCATACATTTCATGCCTATTTAATTAAAGGGGATGTACGTATGTTCACTATTTTGTTTACTTTTTATAACCCTTCCTAGAAAAGTGTTAAACTTTAATTTAATAACGTTTGGTTTAAGCTTAGTTAAGCTTACAGTTATTGCATCTAAAATATGTAGATAAAAGTTTGGTGTTAAATCATAATTTAGCATGTTCAATTGTAAGTGTCTTCCTATTTTTTTTATTACTTATTTATTGTCGGTCTAACTTATTTAGACTATATTTTCTTGTTTCTTGTTCTTGTGTTAGTATGTAGAAAATAAAATGGTTACTTTTGGTGCAGAAGACTGTAGAACTCTTTTTTTGCCACTCAATGAACTACTCAGGAATCGGTAAGAGAATTGATAAGGAATTGGATCGATAGGCAGAATGGCATTGATATTGATAAAAACGTATAAATTCAGAACCCCTAGTGATGACGTATTTATCATATTACGACATGTTGACGTATGTATGAAGGAGCAATCGTGCCCAGGCCACGGCCTTTGGGAGCAGTGGGGCCAGCGGGGGGAGTGGGGAGGGGGGGAATCGTGCTCAATCTTCCTGCAGCACGGAACAGGCAAACTTGCCTAGTGTGAGTGCGCCCTAAATGTTTTTATCTTAATCTATCTGTACCATAGCCCTATCTCCCCCTCTCTCTCTCTTATCTCCTTCTTGCCCTTTATTGATTGACCTTTATCTCACCCTCCATCTCTCCCAAAAATCAACCCTCTCTCTCTCTCTCTCTCTCTCTCTCACTCTCTCGCTTTATGCAACCACACATTGCATACAACACGTCTAGAGAATATCTATGCAGGAGCCCGGAACCTTCTGCTGTTAGCTTTCGTAACAGTTGACTGATAATTTGTTGCGCTCATAAAAAATGTAAAGGTCTTTCTGGATAACATGAGTTACCGTGGATTACAGATAGCTGGTGAAAGTCGGGACATGTTTGTTCTTGTTCTTTCATTTTTTTTCACCTTGAGTTGTTTACTGTGACTCCCCCTGCTAATCAATAGGCCGTTTTTGGCTAGGGGATTGTGACAATGTTCAAGGTTATTCCTCCAGCTCAAGCCCCTATGAAGTTTAACGTCATATACCTACACACACACTCTCTCTCTCTCTCTCTTTCTCTCTCTCTCTCTTAGACTTTTTCGTATTGCACCCTCTGGGCCAGAAAGAGATATAGAGTTAAAAGAAGGGCTAGAGAGAGCGAGAGAGAGAGAGAGAGAGAGAGAGAGAGAGAGAGAGAGAGAGAGAGAGAGAGAGAGAGAGAGAGAGAGAGAGAGAGGGGGGGGGGGCAAAAACACAGAAGGGGGTCAGAAATGGATAATGAATTGGTAAGGAAAAATCAAAGAAATAATCAAAATTCAATGAATAAAGCAGGAGTAAGAATGAAAATAATATGGAAATACACATATAGACACACACAAAGACACATAGATAAACACACACACAAACAAAAACACACACACACACACACACACACACACACATACACACAAACACACACACACAGTGCTGTGTTAGCATGTTTTCTGAATCCCTCAGCAGTGTGTCCAGCAGGTCTGTCAACATGAGCTAAGCTGACATCCCCCTCCCCACACACAGACACAAACTCGCAAGCACCCATGGAGACAAGCACACACACACACACACACACACACACACACACACACACACACACACACACACACACACACACACACACACACACACACACACACACACACACACACACACACACACACACACACACAAACTGACACACACACGCACCTCAAGATCCACTGGATGCTTCAAATCCATAGCATTAGGCATTAGTGTGTGTCTGTTCAAAAGGTGCATTGTGATTAAGGTTATTTTAATAATCCTGTCCATCTACATCTGTCAAGTCGCCTGGGTGCACACAGAATACACATAGGTGTCATCTGCACTACGTATGTAGGGGGTCAGTTTGCTGTGAGCCGCAATACAGCCTAATCCTATACGTTCCCCGACATAAATAACAATCCTCCATGACGGCTCACTGACAGGTGTGTGCACTGCACACCGTGGTGTGCTGTGTGTACTCACGTGCACGTCCCACAAAGATTGCAAGAGAGTCATAGCAAGCAGTGCATCAATATCTCCTATGCTTTCTCACACTCACACACACACACACACACACACACACACACACACACACACACACACACACACACACACACACACACACACACACACACACACACACACACACACACGCATACACACAATCCCTAAACTAGACCAAGCTGCTTCAGCATTGGCTACAATGTTTCAACACAAGTTCCCAAAATGTTAAACTGAATGTGTGTGTGTGTGTGTGTGTGTGTGTGTGTGTGTGTGTGTGTGTGTGTGTGTGTGTGTGTGTGTGTGTGTGTGTGTGTGTGTGTGTGTGTGTGTGTGTGTGTGTGTGTGTGTGTTTGTGTGTCTGCTTCTCCTAAATATGAACTCTTCACTGCTAGAAATTAAGATTAGAGTCTTATTTTCTTCAACTTATTGCTCTTCTTGCCCTAGACTTCGTATGTCTCTTCGTATTATTCTTCTGTTGTTTAAACAACGGAAGAATAATGTCCCTTTGGAATTTTGTCATCATAAAGTTTTCCTTTATTTGTGGTAAAATCCTGGTTGGACAAAGACGTGGATAAATAGAGAAGAGCGCAACCTATATTTTGAAAAGTGTTCAGCAAAAAGCCCTGTTCAGCAATTCAATTCAAGGGTCAACTATTCTTTCTGATCCACATCAAAGAAGTTATCTTAAAAACCTTTTTAATCCCCATATGTTCAATGACACAAATGAAGACGGTTACACAATGTAGGTTTCATGTATGGAACAGATAAGAATGGCCACCGAGAACAACCGCCAGCACGGCCGTCAATGCGGGGTGAAATGGACACCAAAAAAACAAAACTTTTTTTAATATGAATACAAAACGAATGTCCAGTTTGCCTGGCTGTGACCGAGTGGGCACTCTTCTGTGAATACTGCAGGAGACTAGAGTTTTAAGCGCTCACAGGAAGCCAAGCGGATATTTTGCTGTAACTTTCTGATGGAAACTAGCTCAGGCTGTAAAGGAGGAAGAAAAGATAGATTCCTTCCATGACCTTTCTACTCCTCAGCTTTGCTCGATCTTTCCATGCACTGCTGAGCAGTTTGTCTATTCTAGGAGGGGTGCTATGTATATGAAAAGAAAGAGGGAATATTCTTAACTGCTACGCGATTCCCTTAGTAGTTCCTGCTTCATGTTTGACTCACTGTGAGTAGCGAGAGTATATTGTGGCGCATGTCAAAAGCAGAGGCGTGATATTTTTTCAGTGTCTTTATTGTATCCTACAACAGTACACCAAGACTTAACTTAACCAATAACCTGACATTGACTAACCAAAATCACTAACTGTCTCCCAAGCGTTGGACTCTCAAACCTTTTGAAAGCAAAGCATGCTGGGAACACATCAGCAACCAATAGCAGTGATAAAGACAATCTAACGAATATAGTCCCGGCGCTGCAATATTGAACAACTGTTTTGGCTATGGTTGCACAGATTATTTAATCTTTCCCTAGAAGATAGGCTTTGTGATGTAGACATAAATGTTCAAAACTGTGTGTGTCTTTGTGTGTGTCTTATTCTCACAAAATTCATAATTCATTGGCTTCTGTACTTCTATATACCTGAAAAGCTTTGAATTATTATCTAGAAGATCCAGCAGACTTCTGTTTTGGAGCTAGTAGGGTCGTCTGAATGGCTTGTTGAAACACAAGTCATCACCATGAGGAGCAACTGACCACTTGAGTGCCACCTGCAGTAAGCACAGACTAGTATACATATGGTAATTTACCCTCCTAAAACATCTGTAGACTTATGTACACTCTATTTAGCCTGGCACCGCCCACCTACATACTTCCGCTCAATTTTCATTTCACTTCAGTACTAGGTCTGGGTCTGCTTAATGTAAATGCGTTCCATGTAAACCAGATTTCTAGCGGTCCAATCAGCGAACAGAGGGAGTGGCTGAGAACGATGATGTCTAGGTCGCGCGCCAGTTTCAGTTGTAGTCAGAGGAAGACCATTCGGTCTGTTGTGGGATCGCTGCCGAAAATCGATCAATTAAAGCCGGAGCAAGAACAAGCTTTGCTGAGTTTTGTTTGCGGCAATGATGTTGTGGCGCTTCTCCCCACCGGTTTCGGGCAAAGTATGAAGTACGATGGTCTGGTAGGACCAGGCTACACTCTATTAGCATTTTGCTCATATCTCAGATCCTCTGCTCATGCCTGCACCTTTATGCCATCCCTAATATGCACTGCATGTGAACTATAATTCTCTGCATTTGAGAGTTGTCACTCTCAGATTTGTGACTGACTGCACCTTTGTCACCAACATAAACGTCTGTACCGACTTTCAACAAAGTGTCACACACAAACCAAGAGGCTTGTTTATTTGGTGAACACTATTGTTAGCCAGCCAACTCCTAGTTACAGTTGAGCAGCATTTACTATGTCAACGACATGAATAATCAATTTAATAAGTGTTTGCTCATAGTTGAAGTTTGGTCCAGGAGAAGAGCACAAGAACATTGCCGCATTGTTGCTCCATCTACTACTGTGACCGTTTAAAACAATGTGGCAGGAATTAAATTGTACGTGTGTGTGTGTGTGTGTGTGTGTGTGTGTGTGTGTGTGTGTGTGTGTGTGTGTGTGTGTGTGTGTGTGTGTGTGTGTGTGTGTGTGTGTGTGTGTGTGTGTGTGTGTGTGTGTGCGCGCGAGCGCATATCATATTAGATTTATGCCCCAGTGGCTAACTTTGATAACCGGATAAAACCCGATGATAACAGCAGTATTCTGGGTGGAGACGGCCATCCTTCAGACACACTGTAATCCCTCTCTTTGTCCGTCTCTCGGTCTCTCTCTCCATGGCTTCAATCATTCATACAGAATGTAACCCGACTTTTTCCCTGTCCCTCTGTCTGTCTGGCCCAGATCATGGCATATTTTCATATATTTAACATATGCTCTTGATTCTATCGTGACAACTTGTGCCGGACAAGTTGTCAAGATAACAAGATAACAAGATAAGAGTTGTCTTAATGTCCGCACAAGTTGTGCAGACATTAAGCACTGAGTTCCGCAAGCAATCAATTGCTGGACAGGTAAGCCAGCCTGTGTTCATCAGGTCTTATGACTAACACATAACACACGCATTGTTTTTTTTACGACAACCCATTCCACATCCTCCTCTCTGGAGCTGCCATTTTGCCTTGGATGCTAAATATAAACTTTCCATTGATCATCATTGGCTCAAACATGTATGAACTTTCTGAGCGTTCGTTTAAGTCAATTTGTGTGGTTTGAGGGGCTTTGAGTCTAGCTTTTTCTTTGCTTTTATTTTGATCCTCAGAGGAGTGTCAAAATATAAGCGAACTTACGCTTCCAGCAGCTCTGTGGGAGTTGTTTTTTTAACTGTGCAGGAAACCTTTTTGGCTACTAGAGTAAACATCTCTTTAGAACTCCTGTATCTCTTTTGTTGTACTATTTTATAAAATAGCAAATAAAGTGCCTCAACTTAAAGCTATTTCAAGCAAAGTCTTGCTTCACATTGCGTTCTTGGTATCATGTTTGAGTTGACAAAGATATGCCTCAATACAGCCATGCAGACAGACGTAGAGAAAAAATTAAACTGTGTCGCAATGGTTTAAATACATGATAGCAAATGCAAGAGAGCCTAATGATAAAGCTAGGTTTCATAAAACATGCCCATACTAACTACCAGTTTGGGCCAACTGCATTAAAAAGGCCAACAGCCAACAGGCCCTTTGTCTTTGTTGTGTTATTTATGCGCTATTCCCTCTGTTTCATTATTTGTGCCTAGTACATAAATACTTGTTGGACTAGAATAGCAGAGGATCAACACAAACACTCGCTATGTAAAGCGCTTTGATGGCCTTGAAAAGCTTTATATAAATTCAATTAATTCTCGTTTCTATTCTTTTACAGGGCAAAGTAAAAAGGAAAGAGAGAAACAAATCTCTGTGAGAACAAGAGGAGAGGGGAGGGTGGGGTCAGAATCTGACGGCCTTTGAGGACGTCAACATGTACGTCGTTTATCACATGATTTTTTTGCAAAAGGACAGACACCAGCCTGCCTTTGTAGATCCACATAGAGCCAAATGACCACACAACCGTAACTGACATTAATGGACTGCCACAAAGAGGTACAAAGACAGCCATTGTATTTTCTTTGGGTTTAATAAAGTGCTCTGAATGGCTCTCTGTGGAGGATGTGTGCTGGATGGCTGGTTTAAGGAGCCTCACCTGGCCCGGGTGAGACTGATGGTGGCGTGGAGCGACCGACACAACAGCAGCTATCTCGCAAGCTCATATTCTAGTTCATAATCTATCTCCATGCTTTCCAGAGGTAGCATCACATTTGAGCAGTATAGCAATATCTGAATTTAGTTATGTTATATTTACAGTATTCTGTATTATGTTTACAGTATATGTATTTGAACATTACTACTGCAGTGAGGTCCAAACAGTCTCATATTGTAACGATTTGCTGATTGGGCGAAATTATAACTTATTCAATGTTTGAAGGATGAAATGAATAAATCTATGCAACTCTATTTCTTAGTCTTTGTCTCTTACTGACCCCTCCCATTGTCTCTCAATCACTCTGCCATAGTCTTTCTTTGCTCTTTTAGCGCTCTCTCTTAGCCTCCATCTCTCTCTCACAATGACCATCTGACATAGTCTAGCTCTTGCTCAATATGTCTAATAGTCTATGAATAGTGCAATGATACCTCAGCACTTTCATTCAACGTATTATGTTTCCCACATCCGTGTACTGGGCTATACGAGCAAAGCAGACACTCTATGAGAGAGAGAGAGAGAGAGAGAGAGAGAGAGAGAGAGAGAGAGAGAGAGAGAGAGAGAGAGAGAGAGAGAGAGAGAGAGAGAGAGAGAGAGAGAGAGAGAGAGAGAGAGAGAGAGAGAGAGAGAGAGAGAGAGAGAGAGAGGGATACTAAATTCACTTTAATAACCCTGAAATTAGTTTCCTGTCAGAGAGAGGGCACTGGGGATTTCATCATGATATTACCACTTCTTCTAATAATGCATCCAGTTATTCGCCTATAATTCAACCAAACAAATAATTTAAAAAAATAATATATATATATATAATAATGAAAATAAATTATGCAATAAAAAAAGTGATGCGAGTGCCATTGCTAACAGTGCCTTTACAAAACTGTTGTAATACAACTGCACACCTTCATGCTATCAAAAGCAACCGATATTCACGCACCGCAGTCCAAGTAAACACTGACCGCTATCGAGATGAACGATCGCTACATTGAACAGATAGCGATAGCGAATAAAGGGATTTGATTTACCACTTTGGTGGCTTTGAAAAAGATACCCGAATGTGATTGGTTCAACGTATATCTTCGCTGCCGAGAGCCATAATATATTAACCTCAGGGTGGGGCCAATAAATTCTGCTAAATTAAAAAATATATATAGATTAAAATAATAAGGAACGGAATTCAAATAGGATTATAGAGGATGATTGACAGCTCTACTGTGGTCATGATGTGCATATTTTTTACAGGAGGGTAAGGTAGAGGGCGAGGTAGAGGATTAGTTAGAGGAAGAGGAAGAGGCTGAGGAAGAGGGTGAGTTATAGGAAGAGGTAGAAGGTGAGGTAGAGGGTGAGGTAGAGGTAGAGGGTGAGTTAGAGGGAGAGGTAGAGGGTTACTTGGAGGAAGAGGTAGAAGGTGAGGCTGAGGTCGAGGGAGAGGTGGAGGATGAGGTAGAGGCTGAGGGAGAGGGAGAGGTAGAGGGTGAGGTAGAGGGAGAGGATGAGGTAGAGGGTGAGGTAGAGGCTGAGGTAGAGGGAGAGGTAGAGGGAGAGGTAGAGGAAGAGGGAGAGGTAGAGGCTGAGGGAGAGGAAGAGGGTGGGGTAGAGGCTGAGATAGAGGTAGAGGCTGAGGTTAGAGGTAGAGGCTGAGGTAGAGGTATTGGTTGAGGAGGACGAGGACGAGGTAGAGTAAGAGAGGTAGAGGTTGAGGTAGAGGCTGAGGTAGAGGAAAATGCAGCAACAAAGGAGAAACACAGCACATAATAAATATCGAAAAACTGAGAGAAAACCTTGAAATACCCCAATAATTTATTTACCAAACTACCGCCTGTCCAGAATTAGCTAAATTCACAGAGGTCCCCATCTGTATCCAAGAGAGGGTGACAATGTGCGTATGTATTATTCACACTAAGGGCCCTATCTTGCATCCGGCGCAAGTGACTTAGTCACTGGCGCATGTGTCGTTGCTAGTTTACAACTGGCGCAGAGCGTTCTTTTCCCACCACCGCCACTCGCCGGTAAATTAGGGATTGATCATGCGCCCCAAGGGGCGGTTCGGCGGAAGGAGGAGGCGTGTTCTGGCGCAAACGGTATTTTGCCTTTTCTGAATACCATTGCGCTACTGACCAGGAAATACCTGGTTTAAAGTCAGTGGCGCGTTGTTCAGATGCTATTTTAAGGGCGCATGCATACATGCGCATGCGATGCATACGGAAATTGCTTGTGCACCTCGCGCATACACTTTGCATCTCCCATCTACCTAGCCGCACATTCTTGGTAAATTATTTGGGAAAGAACAGCTGATGCAGCGGTAATAAGTTGTACTTTTAAATCAATGCATCTGCAAACACCGTACAGCAAACACATATTTTCTTGACAGAGACATCGTGTAGGCCTACATGCCCATAACTTTTAGGATTGATGAGTATTTGATCGTGAAAAACATTGTTTTACCGCGAGTGTTAAAAATAATGAATGAATGCGGGCGCGCGTGTGTGCTCTGTTTAAACACACGCAAACTAAACACGTAACACATAATACAATCAATGGCAATGTCTATTACCGCGGGGACACATGCATATTAGGATAGCATACAATACTGATAAGAAACAATGTTTATAATGTATTGCGTATATCATTAAATAGAACCACAGTTACCGCATATCATATGTTATATCATATACGTTTTCTTTGCCGAAATTTATTTGAGGACTCAGTATTTCTGTAGTTGTGGAAGAAAACCCCTTATTCCATGTGTGAATTAGGCCATATTACTTGGCAATAAACTGAGCCATTTGCAGTTTGAAATTCATGTGCATCTGTCTCATCGGAGACTGCAGACGCGCTGTCAAAATATCAACTTGTCCGATTCAAATGCGCTCATGGCTCTTAAAGGGGATGGGAGCTGGCACTCTCATTGGTGTGTTGGACGTTACGCCCAAACCACACCTACGGGTAACTAGGCTGCTTCAGACCAACCCTTTTGACACTTGCGCCGCGACGCAAGTGTCATTTTTCCGCCTGTAAAATAGCGATAGCGCCGTAGAACCGCCCACAAAGCTACTTGCGCTTTGCGCTTCCCACTTGCGTTTCAGACCGTTAAAATAGGGCCCTAATGGGGGGTTTACACCTACCCGATAGTGGGCCCCGATGGCTTAATCAGCAGCTATCGTTATAACATCGGCAAATAGCGTGGTTGCATCGGGAAACACCGTTACTCTTCCCGGGAACATCGTTAGACAACGGGAAGAAACGGGAAGAAATGCTCAATGATCGGGCAACATCGGCAAAGAACGAACATGTTTGTTAATTTTGGGTCTATCGGGGTAGAATCGGTTACCAGGTGTTGCTATGGGCTAATCGGCTATAATCGGGAATAGAACGGGAGTATAACGTAAGACATCGCAAGTCATTCGGGAATTTTCCTGGGCACATCGGCTATATTCGTTAATCTTCCGCGCTTTATCGTGTTTTATCGTCTTTATATCGGCAACCTCAACACACGAAAGACCCTCGAGAACCCTCGACAAATAACGATTGTGAGTGACCAGATTGCGTTAAGGAAGACCCTCAATCTGCCACTTGGGTATAAATAGGGGGTGATGGATGGATGTCCTACTTTTATAATTACAGGGGTACTTCGCCCATTTAGAACCGGCGTTCTATTATTATACAATCGCTATTGTAATATAAAGAAATATATAAATAAATATCAGTCTAAACCAGTCTCCCCTTTGCCTTCTACCGAAATGACGCCAAATGACGCCAAACGCGTCATTTGACGTGTTTGGCGTCATTCGAAATGACGCCAAACGCACTTCGGGTGTCTTCCCTGGCATAAATCGTTATGTTATTGTTATAACATGGGGTATGTGTAAATGCTACCCCGATAAATTGACCCGATCATACATTTTTAGCCCGATGTCACCCGAATCACCCCGACTTCCACATCGGTGGTCCATCGGCCATTAGCGGCCATTAGCGGGATGGTGTAAACGGGGCATAAGGGCGTTAAGCGAACCAGAAAACCATCACGTCCGCCCGTCTCTTTCATTAGCCTGTCTGTCCCTTCATCTCCTCAAAAGCCTCACGCTACGATGCACTAACTACCCATCGATACCGCCGGCACCGCTGAATTCATGGCCTCGGTACAGGGTCGTAATGCCCCCCTGTGCCCGCCTCTTGTCTCGCTCTCTCTCACGATCCAAGCACCAACATTATCCAACCAGGGTGTACAATCTAACCCGCTAATAGTGCTGACGCAACTCAAAAGTAGCTTAACCGTTCATTAATGGAGACTGCTTGGTCGGGAAACACATTGAAATGAGCAGTTTCCCCTCTCCAAACATAATTTCACAAATATATTACTCAGTGTGAATGCTACTGAACTTGCTGACAAGGTGTAATGCTTAAATGATTGGTCCTTCAGTGAAATAAATATATTCATGATGCAAACTCCCAGGCAGTTGGTCACCACTTCAACAAAAAAAAACACACGCACACACGCATATTAATAAATAACGTGTGTGTATGTGTGTTTCATTTAAAATAATTGGCTCTACAGTGCTAAAAAGTAAGATCAGACGTCTTATTTTAACATCTCATTGCTCTTCTGCTCGTCCCTAGACTTATTGTGTCTCTCGATTTAGTGTGTTTAAAAACAACTGAAGAACAATGTCCCTTTTGGAATTTTGTCATAATGTATTCCTTTATTAATGTTTATATCCTGGTTGGACAAAGACTTGAATGCATATCGAAGCACCATGTTGAGCCAGTAAAACAGAAACATTACTCTTACTCGGGCTTCAGAGCCCCTCTACGGAGAGCCATGGCACTCTCTATTGAGCCCCATTTTATCTAACTTGGTTGAAGTTCCATTAGAATTCCACTGGGGCTCATCGCATGCAAGTGCAGATTGAATGGGGGTCCATGGAGCTAAACGGCTAGATGTATCTTTCACCTTGAAATATCCCAGATTTTATTGTAGATGTCCTTTCGATTTTTTACAGTGGTTGTTTTCCGTACACGCTAGCATTCTGCTAATGAATGCTGATTGGTCAGAAACGGCTTGGGACTGATTACGATCAGAGACCCCGCTTGATGGCATCTGAAGTTAAAGCAGAATCAGATCAATATCTTAGTACTCCCTTTTGTATGCAACTTTCAAATTTCTTGACAAAAAATAACACCCTGAGAAAAGTCGAATTTGAGGGTGCAAATAGACCCTAATTGATTCTGCACTTGCACGCAAGCGCCCCTCACTTTGACAGAGATGTGGTACCGCAACCAGTTCAGAAACCGGAAGTTACCAGAGAGTGCCGGTTCTCTTCCTATTAAACATTCTATGGGAGCTTAAGCAGTCATGCTAAATAGTAAACTACCATCTCCTGCTGACATGAAGGCATAAAGCGATCACTCCCCGCATCATTAAACTTGATTAATAGCCCCCAACTCCCCTTACTACCCTCTCAACATCACACAAAGCCCCACCCATGGGGAGGCACCATGTCAAACCACAAAGGCATCGTTTGAGGAACCCTAAATTCCGACAGAAAAAGAAGCCTCAATTCACATTAATTAATTTGTCATTAAACAATGCGTGCAAAAAGATATTCTGATTTTAAAGGAGGTGCAATTTGTTTGGAAGGAACTGTGATTGCAGACTGATATAAGTGTAGGAGCGTGGGTTTAGAAAGGCTTTTAAAGTTATTTTCTATCTTGAGAAGGAAGGAAAGGGAACAAATCTAAAGGGTTTGTGGTGGTCACACAACAAGTCTCACGAACACGACTTCAGACTGATGCCTAAAGCCTTTTAAAGATTTGAACTAGTCTGACCAGCTCAAATCTGGTTTGACCGGGTCTCACAATTTTTTTTGAGTTCTAATTCTATTGACCAATCATATGCCTGGAGGTAGGGATTTTCATGCAAGTAATTGGTTTTCCAATTATAATTGGAAAATAGTGAACTTTTCGTGTTGGGAAGACGAGCTAAAACATTGTTTCCAGGCACCAACCACTGTAGAAATAGACTCAAATGACTTCAGTAGAAGTCATTTCTCTACTCTTCAGTAGAAAAACAGGACACCAGGCGTCACTCCTCACCTATCTTTCGGTTTCCCCCCAAGTTCTGCTATAACAGGACTGCTGTTTAAAAGATGATAAAGAAATAAGTCAGATGTATTGTTTAATAAATACATTCAATGGTTTATGCATCTTTTTTTTTCGTTTGTGTATATGTGTTTATGTTAGTAAGGAATGAACACGAATATTGTCTGCTTCTCAATTATTTTTGTTTGTCTGTATCAAGTGCTGCACTTAAGTGCTTAGTCTGCTTTTTACACACACACACACACACAAACACACACACACACACACACACACACACACACACACACACACACGCACAAAGGTATTAGTATCATGCGGTTGTTCAGGAAAGGCTTGGCGAGAAGCGTTGTGTTTGTTCGTCTCTTCTCAGTGTGTGCTCAGTGGCTCTTGGTACATGCCCTCGTGTGTTTGAGTTCTCTGTTGTGACAATCAACAGGAAACCTTTATCCCAGTTTGAAAAAAGAACAAGACATGACGTTGTGTAAATAAACCTCTGCGTGTCTTCCTGTGTGTCTGTGTGTCTGTATTCTGAAACTCATAGTCTATATCCGTCTCCCCCTGCTGCCAAACTGATGGATCTTGAGACGCCATGGAACTTTTGATGAGGTCCAGTAGACGGGAGAAGAACTCAAGACTTTAGTCCTCTTATTCTGACTATCTTAATAGTTTTGGGAGGAAGCGCAAAACGTTTTTCTATGCAAAATCACGGATCTGAATCATCTAAAAAGATGAGTTTGAATTCCTGGGATGGTTGAGAGAACCATATCTCTATACAGATCATCTTTAAATGAAGAAGGAAGGGGGTATAGATAGTGGAGCACAGAGCCTGTAACTGTGTATTTTGGTGTGTTCACATGCATGGGCGGATTCCTATAAGGTAGCGTCCGTATGGGACTTTCTGTGTTTGCATTATAAGTGTGTATACGTGTGCGTGTTGGTACACACACACACACACACACACACACACACACACACACACACACACACACACACACACACACATACACACACACACACACACACACACACACACACACACACACACACGCATACACCTGGATCAAGGATATTCTGAGAGACACATACACACAAGACAGATGCTTTCACATTAGAAACATATTATTCCTGCTTTAATAACGATTTATCTGTCACTGTATCCTTATGTGTTTCCATCTGTCTCGGCATGTGCATGTGTCCGTGAGTGTGCGTGTGTCTGTGTGTGTGTGTGTGTGTGTGTGTGTGTGTGTGTGTGTGTGTGTGTGTGTGTGTGTGTGTGTGTGTGTGTGTGTGTGTGTGTGTGTGTGTGTGTGGACACTCAGAATAGATCCCTGTTCACTGTATAAATGGCGATAATATATTTTGTTTTCTTCAACTTATTGCTAGTATACCCCAGACTTTCTCTGTCTCTAGATGTATTACCTTCAGAAACAATATGAAAGAAATTGTAACATTACGAAATGTGTCATCTTAATATATTCCTTATTATTATAATGTCAAAATATTGGTCCTACGAGAACAATCGCATAACTAAATATAGACTAAAAGTAGTTAGATTTCCCTAGACTTATTTAATGATTAATTTTACCATTTACAATTGAGTCAGTCAGGAGACACATTAAGTCCAAGCAACAGGATTCACTAATAGGGAGGAGCAGTTAGGGATTAAGAATCTTGGCCAAGAATCATGCCTACAGGTTACACTGAAGACATTGGGCTATCAAACCCACAAACTTTAGACTGGTAGTCGCAAACTTTGGAAATCTAATAATAATGTATGTTATCAATAACAACAAGAATTCTGTATTTTTGTTAAATAGCCTTTTTGCATCCTGATGAAGAGGATGTTGTAGCCTTAGTTAACTTCATACAACTGCACAAACTCAACTTCGCAATCACTATTGAACTTAACATCCCCATCATAAATGAACTCAGATTTTTGCGTCACCCCCGTTATGCCCACTGGAGTACACGCAGAAACTTTGTTTACCACCAGTAGTGTGAGCAATGCATTCCCTCCCTCTGGACGCCCGTCGCACAACTAGCACGTCATCAGAGCACTGCCACCAAGAGGCAATTTCATTCTAAGCAGGACAGAAAACTTGGAGTGGATTACAGCCTACTCCGGCCCCTACAGAAACACTCCGCTACCACCACCCCAGCACCCCCTTTTAAAATTGAACTTTTAAATGCACAATCCCTCAATAACAAGTCATCTTTTATTCATGACTACTTCATCAATGAGGAGATACACTACATGTGCCTAGTTGAGACCTGACCACAACCAGATGTCTTCTCTAGTCTCAATGAAACCAGTCCCCCTGGCTACACCTACCTCAGCAAAGCCGCAGTAGTGGCCTTGCCGTTGTGCACCGGGGAGACTTTGAGTCGTCCCCACTCTCCTTGCCTGTCCGCTCCTCATTTGAATGCCTTGCATTTAAATGCAAACGGCCACCTTAATCTACAATTCTCCTGATTTACCGGCCCCCAAAACCGAACCCAGATTTTTTTCTCACCACACTCTACACAACCCCAAGGAATATCATCATACTCTGTGATTTTTATATTCAAGTTAATAACCCCCCTTCCTACTCTATAGCTGAATTCCTTAATCTTCTTGACAGTCTCAACCTCACCCAACACGTCAATGTCCCAACAAATTCAAGAGGCCACACTCTTGATTTGTTGATCCCCAACTCCACCTCCATCAGCAATCTCTCGGTGCCCGATCTGGGCGTGTCCGACCATAAGGCCATCCCAATGGAGCTACCCACCCTGTCCCCCCTCAATAAGCCCAACAGACGAATCATTTTCAGGAACCTTTAAAACATCAACCCAGTCACCATGACTACTGACCTCCTCCATCTCTCCGCTGCCAACCTCCCTTCAGTCACTGAATCTGTGGATCCCTACAATTCATCACTCAGCACCCTCCTGGACCGGCATGTCCCAGTCAAGCTCAGAGCCGTCACCTTCACATGCTCAACCCCCTGGTACACCAGTGAGCTACGACTACTGAAGAGAACGGGGCGTGTCCTTGAACGGCGCTTCATGGACTCAGGACTTGCTGTTCACAAACTAGCCAACCGGGAACAACAGAAGGCCTACATAAATCTTCTCCTCAAACCTCAGACCCCCTTACACTCAGACAACACGCAGGAGCGGTGCAACAGCTTCATCTCCTTCTTCAAATCCAAAGTAGACAACATCCGCTCCCTTCTCTCCATCCCCCCCGCCCTCCCCACTCTCCAGCCCCCCAGCTTCCCGCCTTCCCCTCTCTCCAGCCCCCCTGCTCTCTCTGCTTCCCCGCCCCCACACCCTCTTCTCCCCAGCCCCTCTGCCCCTCCTGCATTTCCAGTCAAATCCGCCAACCCTCAGTCAGGGACTATTCAGCTCCTCTGCTGTTTCACAGACATCCCTCAGCATGAGATTGAAGACATCCTAAGGAAGATGAAGCCCTCCAACTGTGACCTGGACCCATTTCCCTCAACCCTGATAAAAAGTCACTCCTCTGCAATAATTCCCATGATCACCAAAATCATCAATCAGTCCCTCCAGTCCGGCCATGTACCCACGTTTCTGAAAACTGCTGTCATCAAGCCACTACTCAAAAAGCCCAGCCTTGAAGCACCTGCCAACTACTGCCCCATGTCCAACCTCCCTTTCCTATCAAGGGTGTTGGAAAAGGTAGTTTCTGCCCATCTCCACAACCACCTCATAACAAACAGTCTTTATGAGAAGTTGCAGTCTGGTTCCCGCTCTGGCCACAGTACGGACACTTCCCTGGTTAGGGTCACCAATGACCTGCTGATGTGTGCTGATGCTGGCTCTCCATCACTTCTCATCCTTCTGGACCTCGCCGCAGCATTTGACACCGTGGACCACCACATCCTTCTACACTGGCTTCACTTCTCCATCGGACTCGCTGACACTACCCTGGCATGGTTCACATCATATCTCACGGACAGAACAGAGTATGTATCCCTTGGTGGGGCTAAATTGGACACGCACTTGTGGTGTCCTTCAAGGATCAGTCCTTGGCCCCACCCTCTTCACGCTAAAGAGTGGCGAAGTCATGCCCCTTCTGGTAGAGCCCATGGGTCTTATGAGATAGAAAAATATGAATGGGTTTCAATGGAGAGAAAGTAATATTTTTTCTGGTCCCAGTCTTTATATGCCCCGTATTACACATATGTTGTTTGTGGATTCAAAAGATAATTTTTCATTAGAGATGTCCGATATTATCGGCCCACCGATATTATCGGCCCGATATTAGCATAAAAATGTAATATCGGTCAATATCGGTATCGGATTTTTTTTGCCTTAAAACCGATAATTATTATTATTATTATTATTTATTTATTTTTTATAGCTCAAATAAATGTTTTCAAAATTGTGCAGTACAGTGCACATTGTAATTGACTCATATTTGTGCATTTATTCAATTAAGGTTATTGAGTTTTAGTTAAAGAAACATACTGCTATGTTGCACATAGTTGTTCAGGTACAATGTTTTATCATTTGTGAAGTCAAGTTTACCCTATTTGTTGTGGGCATTGTCAAGATTATCTCAGGGAGAGTGTAATCCAAACTGTTGTCTGAGACCATTAAAAAAATAAAAATAAACATGGCACTTTTCCCTTAAATTAAGTTGAAGTATTTTTCTTATTTTGCACAGACAATGTTAACATTTGGAAAGCCTTGTTGCATTCAAGAATGCATCCAGTGGGGCATCACAATAACATTAAGGATGTTGTGTTAATTCCACAACAGGAGATATGTAATGTTACCCAAATTAGGTTTGAGGAAAAATAACCCAAATATCGACATCGGTATCGGCTGATATCGGAATCGAAAATTTAGAGTTGGACAATATCGCATATCGGATATCGGCAAAAAAGCCAATATCGGACATCCCTATTTTTCATGCAAAGAAAACTAAACATTTCCGTGAAGCAGTTTGATAATGTTAGGATTTTTCCAAGGGGAGGATAAAAGCATTAAAAATAGGTGAAAACCATTATGAATTGGGGCATGTGGAGAGATTTTTGGTCTTGTCCACGCCAGCCGCAGGGAGCGTGATGGCACATACGAGACATGTAGTCTTTCTCATTGTTTTTTCTCTACAGCCTTTAACTGAACAATTGACAAAAATATCATTTAAATCCACAAACAACATATGTGTAAACCGGGGCATATCAAGCAAATAATTACTTTCTCTCTATTGAAACCCATTCATATTTTTCGATCTCATAGGTCCCATGGGCTCTACCGGAAGGGGCGTGACTTCGCCACTCTATACATGCTCCCCCTTGGTCTTGTATTCAGCCGGCATGGAATATCTTTCCAATGCTACGCTGATGACACCCAACTCTACATGTAAACACACCCAACCCCTTCTGCAGCCCTAATCACACTTGCCACCTGCCTGGAGGAGATAAAGGCGTGGATGACGGCTAACTTCCTGCAATTCAATAGCTCAAAAACGGAAGCCACGACATCCACCTCTCATACTCAGTCACTAATCTCTGTGTCAGAATGGACCCTCACCTGACCTTTGAGGCCCACATTAAACATCTTTGCAAAACCTCCTTCTTCCACATCAGGAACATTGCAAAACTCCGCAAAACGCTAGATGTGAACACGGCCGTGTTCACATGTAGTGTTTTTTGTAATAGGGAAAAGTTGAGCCGACCATTTAAAAAAAAGAAAAAAAAAGCTGGCAGCGTTTTTTGTCCTATAAGCGTCAAGAGCGTTTTATCTATCGCCTAGCAACGAACCCATTCTAGACCCGACGTTACTCGCCTACTACGTATCCAGGCTAGAGCCTATTAGACAGGTCGTAGATCTCGACATGATCTGTAATTAAAACTATTAATCGCTCCACCAGCACTTTCCCGAGTGATTTGTCCACCATAGTTTCTTGTTTTGACAGTTCAGAGTTTCCTTCGTGACGAAGTGTCAATGTTCCGCTTGTGATTGGTCAGTTGCCCAAAAGACGCCTGATGTCGGCCGCTTTCTTCCTGAAAGTTGAACTTTTTTCAATGCTCTGTATGGCAAAAAAAAACACTGCTTCAGGCATTTAATGAAACGGCCGTGACTTTTTCCAGAAATGCTCTGCTCCATAGGAATATAATGTAGAACAAGCGCTGGCAGATTTAAAAATCGCTAAATGTGAACACGGCCTAAGTGGAATGGAATTTTTGATGACTAAGACTAAATTCTGGCAGGTCAAATATAAATGACTGGTTTGGAAGTGTAACTAATAGTAATGTCATTTCAGATATGTAAAATAAAAGTGTAACTAATGAAATTAATTACATTAGTTACAAATACAACAAGAAAATGCATTTCCTGCAGAAAATGCGGTGAGTGCTGTAGTGCAAAGTGAGGTAGAAAATATTTTTTAATAAAGCCACATAGACACATTAAGACATAAATAAACGTTAAATGGCTTAAATCAAGTGAAGGGATTTGAACAAAAGTTCAAAAGTCTAAATGGAGTAAACAATGTAAACATGCACACCATTTAAGAAAATGTAAATGGTTGGAAACAAATAAAGTGACAGCTGAATGAAAAGCGCAAAGCATTGCTAAAAGTAAGGAATGTAAAATGAATTTAACTGAAGAATCTGAAATGTTAAATGTATTGCCCTGCACTGCTAGTGTGCGTGTGTGTGTGTGTCTTTAAGAGAATAGCGGGCCGATGCGTGATTAAAAGTAGCTTAATAGAGTGGGAAAAATCGCCCAATCTGGTAACACTGCCTGAGCGTCCTCCAAAAGTAGCCTAAACTGGCGGGAAGAACCGCCCAATCTGGCAACACTGCTGAACGTCATCACGCTCTAGCTTAAACGTAAATCAATGAGACCAACTGAAAACGAAGCTGTCATGAAACTAAAACTCTGATTTTGAATAAATTTTAAATTATATCGATATTTGGTTTGTATATTATGGAAGATACAAGTGTGTTGATTTGTTAAATGGTTTGAACGAAGGTAAACGGTTGAAATTTGACCGAGTAACGATGTCTTAAAGGGGAACTATGCAACTTTGGCAACTTCTTCGCTGTTTTCTGGGTTTACGCTCGCATTGAGCTCCACCTACAGCTTCGGAGGAGATATATTTTACAACACTGTCGTAACAACTCGTTGAAGACCCTTCCCCATCCACTGCTACGCACCATGTGCATTTTTTTTTTTTTAAAAGCCGGCAAATGCGTGGAGCCATGTCCGAGGTAGATAATAATAATAATAATACATTTAATTTAGAGGCGCCTTTCAAGACACCCAAGGTCACCTTACAGAGCATATAGTCATCATTCAAAACTATATAAAACAGATTAGGAATAAAAGGAAAACAGAGGTTAAACATGAAGAATAATAATAATTAATAACACTCAAAGACGCCTAAAGTGAAGGGGGGACCTCACTAACCACCACCAATATGTAGCACCCACTTGATGTTGCTAAAGAGTGCTAAAGATGTTCATAAAGAGTAGACAAGGTTGTACATTTTGAAAGTTAAAGTTTGTATGTGTTACAATAAAAAAAAACTAATTTTTTATAGTTGACGGGGAGATGTTATATCCTAGATTAGAATTGTTTTATCTTTGGTTGTTGAACAGAACGATCAGTGTAAGAGTGTTGGCCAACATAATACATAACGACAGCATGAACAATTTACGCAGCAATCGTACATTTATGTATCGACTCAAGTACGTCACTTGTGTACGGAATGACTGGGAAATGGATGCAGAGATCGAGACGGTATGCTGTCGCTAGTCCCAGTCGCAGGAGAGTAGTCATAGGCAGATACTGTGTCTGGAAGATTAGGGACACATTTACGTTAACGTGTAAATGCCTGCAAATAAACATAAATATAATGGTATATGGTTTTAAAATGTTTTTTTTTTTTTCAATAACAGATGTTTGAACCACCTTTCTTTCATTTGTTCAATAATACACACTTAGAAAAATATTTATTTTGGATATTGAAAGAAATGCAAGAGACAGTTCCTCATGGTTTGTTTTTTGCCCTACGGCTTAGGTGTAACATCTTCTTGAGGGTTCTCTGGATTTCCTTGTGACACTTGTACCCGCACAAGTTCGGATGTGGGTGGTGGCTGTACCGGGGCAGGCAGGCCGAGCCGTCTTGGCTCGGCAAGCATAACAATGCTGTTGCCCAACGCTTGTAACTAAGAAAAAATACAAAGCAATCTTTTTACAAACATGTTTACAAGCGGGGAACTGCACCAAAGGTATAACATCGCTATAATGGAGGTTCTCGTATCGTAACAGTTCTGTTGCTGACGAATATGTGCTAACTAGCAGCTCTCGTGCAGGGTACTGCATTATATTGTCAGCCGGACATATCACATGATATAGGCTATACAGTCTTCTGGGGCAATCTGAGGCATTCGAATAGCGGTCTAGTGATCTAAATAAACAAGAACCTGGATTCTGGGATTTAGCCTGTGTAGTGATATATGAATGTATGGGCCACCGTAGTGCCATATCTGTGACGTCATATCCATGTGTCCGGAAATAAAGCAGTTGTTCTATTAATGAAACCTACACGTAGTCACGGTTAATGCCTCCGCACATGACATGGTGTCAGAAGTGGCCGATTTACGATTTTTTGTGACCATGGCGAAGTTGGGACCTCCAGAAAAGTTTGATTTCACCCGTCCGGCTGAGTGGCCGATGTGGCGCCGACGTTTTGATCGCTATCGAATGGCAAAGAAACTAGACCGGGACAGTGGTGTAGTGCAGGTGAACACGCTTCTCTATGCTATGGGAAGTGAGGCGGAGGCTATATACGATTCGTTTGTGTTTGACCGGAGCGTAGCCCTTGAAGACGATGATGACGAAGTAAGCCCTGAGAATGATTACGACATTGTGATAAAGAAGTTTCACGAGCATTTTGTGCCAAAGAGAAACGTAATACACGAACGAGCATGCTTTCATAAGCGGGTTCAAAAGCCTGGTGAGCCTGTTGAAGCTTTTATCAGAAGCCTGTACGAGCCAGCACAGTACTGTGAGTTCCGAGTGACCAAGGACGAGCAAATCAGGGATAGGATTGTGATTGGCATCTCCGACATGGGAGTTTCAGAAAATGTACAGTTGGAGCCAGAACTGTCGCTTGAGAAAGCAATTCAAATAACTTGTCAGAGTGAGCAAATAAAACAGCAAAATGTGAGTTTGCGTGCTGAAAGCGACTGTGCAGTGGATGCTATGAAACAGGGAAGATGGCAATCTAATGGAAGAAATGGCACGAAGGATAGACCGCAGTGGCAGAGAAGGGACGACAGGGGTGAGTCAAGGCAGTTTGCCTCTACACGTTGCAATGGTCAGCATGGGAACGCACGCCCCTGCCCAGCTAAAGATAAAGATGCAGGAAATGCAACAAATTAGGGCACTTCGAGGCCATCTGTCAAAGTAAATCACTAAAAGTACCGAAGAGTACAGCGAAGATGCATTTTTCGTTGGTGCTGTAATGGAGGCGACAACAGACGTGATTGAGCAGCCTGACTCCGAAAATGAGTGGCTGGTGGAATTGCATGTAATTGGCAGTCCTGTTTAATTTAAAATAGACACTGGTGCAGACATCACAGTAATTTCACAGACTGCTTTCAATAGGCTAGCGCGGCGCCCACGATAGGTCATGACTGGGCCAAAACCACTCGTTACCAGCCCAGGAGGTGAAGTGCAATGTGTGGGCAGATTCCTTGCCACAAATCCATACAAGGGACAGCATTACAAGTACTGGGTGACTGTTATAAGGGGGCTGTACTCACATAATCTACTGGGACGCGGTGTCGCTAAGAGAATGGGCCTGGTGATGAGAGTCAATGCTGTTGCATCAGATCTGGTAGAGGGTGTGTTTGGGGACATCGGCCAGTTCAAGTGTAGATTGAATGTAGAAGATTGAATTGAAGCCGGATGCAGAGCCCTACACCCTGACAATGCCGCGCCGGATCCCGTTTCCTCTCCTGCCAAAAGTTGAAGCCGAATTACGACGCATGCTGTCGCTGGGCATAATCGAGGAGGTCACGGACCCCACAAATTGGTGTGCCCCGATGGTCCCTGTCGAAAAGGAGAACAAAGAAGTAAGAGTGTGCGTAGACCTAAAATACCTGAACAAGGCAGTAAAGTGTGAGATGTACATTTTGCCAACGCTTGAAGACATCGCTCCAAAGCTGGCTGGAGCGAAGATATTCTCCACTCTCGACGCTTGATGCGGATTTTGGCAAATCCCGTTGGAGGAGAATAGCTGCAAGCTGACAACGTTCAGTACTCCCATTGGCAGGTTCTGTTTCCGTAGACTCCCATTCGGGATAACGTCAGCCCCAGAAATTTTTCAAAGACAGATGTCCACTCTGCTTAAGGACCACAAGGGGGTTGTCGTTGTGATGGACGACATTCTGGTGTATGAAGCCACGAACGAGGAGCATGACCGTAGTCTGAATGCAGTTTTGAGGAGTGTCAAAGACATTGGACTGAAATTGAACAGGGCCAAATGCCACTTTGGCAAGTCAGAAATTCAGTACTTTGGACACCTCATCAGTGCGGATGGCCTGAGGCCGGACCCCGGCAAGGTGAAGGCAGTCACCCAAATGGCCAGTCCAACAAGTGTTGAGGAACTGCGTCAGGTCCTCGCCTCATCAACTATGTTGTGAGATGTCATGAGCCACTACTCACCACAGCCGTACCAGAGGGCCCATGGCAGGGCATTGCAGCAGACCTCTGCAAACTGGAAAAGAAGAGTTACCTCGTGGTGACGGACTATTACTCAAGGGACCTTGAAATAGCTCACCTCTCTTCAACGTCCACCATATAAGTCATCAACAGGCTCATAGCCATGTTCGTGAGATGAGGGATACCACTTGAACTGGTGAGTTCAAGTGGTACGGCCCACAGTTCACATCTGGGGAGTTCAACAACGGCCCACAGTTCACATCTGGGGAGTTCAAATACTTTAGTGAGAAGTATGGTTTTACCCATAATACAAACTAGCCCTTGCTACCCCCAGGCGAACGGTGCAGCAGAACGGGCTGTTCAGACGGCCAAGCACATCCTGAAGCAGCCCGATCCACATCTGGCTCTGTTGAGTTACAGAGTTACCCCTAGTGCAGCAACCGGTGTGAGCCCAGCTCAGCTCATGACTGGGAGACGCATCAGAACTACACTTCCTATGTTGGAAGAGAAGCTACAGCTTGCACCCGTTGACAGACAACAGGTTCAGGAAAAAGACACACGGACAAAGTCGTCCTACCGGTTCTACTACGAACGGCGCCACTCTGCATGTCCACTTCCACCACTTCATCAGGGCCAGGACGTCAGAGAGATAAGGGGTGGAAAACTCCTGCTACAGTCGTTGGCCGGTGCAAAGAGCCCCGGTCTTACCTGGTGAAGATGGACAGCGGTGGCAACCGGAGACACCTGCAGGCCTTGCCGGGTCTGCAGATTCGTCTGAAGAACAGCAGCTGGGGGCTGAGAGACCTACACCACTGCCAAGCGGGTCTTCTTCTGCGGCCAGTCCTGCCCTCAGAGACAAGCCACCAGACCAGATGTCACCAGACCGAGCCGTGGGGCATGCATTCCCGCATACCCCGCGGGGGGGGGGGGGGGGGGTACAGGTGACTTCCAGAGGTCGTGAGGTCTGACTTCCTTACAGGTATAGGGACACTTAACTCTTAGGCCTGCTTTAATACACTTATGATACACTTCAAATTAAAGCAGGGATTGGTTATGTTATTAAGTGATAGGGTTAGGGTTAGTATTAAATGTTATTGTTGAGATTTTGACAGTTTTCATACCGACATACAGTTGTTATAAGAAATGCACTTTTGAGTTACAAAATGGAATTGAGTCCAGATATCTGTGTCATCCATCACGAGGAACTGCCGTTTGTTTCTTTCCATCCGTGCCCGATAACGTCAAACGGTTTCTGAAAACATGTTTGCTCTTTCCAGACTTTCCAGATGGTGGCAACAGTGAGGATCTTTAAATCTGTCGCTCGTTATCCACGCCTCACTCTCCCTCACCCCTGTGTGTAAGTGTTCATGGTTGAGCCTCACTCGAAAAAGATTTGCACAAAGAACCAGAGCGCATTACCAATCTAAAGCACCATCTCAAACCCCAAAATTGATCTGTCAACACAAATTATGTTGTCAGTCCATCGGGTTTTCATATGCACACACACGCACACAAAAAAACCCGAACACACTCACGCACGCACATGCACAAACAAGCACAGGCCCATGCACACAAATTCACACACACACACACACACACACACACACACACACACACACACACACACACACACACACACACACACACACACACACACGCACGCACGCACTCACGAACAAACACGCACATGCACACACACACACACACACACACACACACACACACACACACACACACACACACACACACACACAAATAGGTTACCACGCAAATTCTGTCTCAAGGCTTTTCAAGCTCAACCCCCTTACCCCAAGGTAATTGGATTTGAAATCAGAAAAAAAATGAAATATATATATATATCATTGAGGCCATTAACCGCACAACAGAAGGGATGCATCGTTAGTGGCCCCGCCCCCTTGTCGACCTGCAGCATCGACCGAGTCGCCGGGAAATCTGCATCCGTGAAGCGGCCTGCCATCGGCTACGTTCCACAGTCCATGGTCATTTCCCCAGTCCTGAGAGGACTCCTCTGACTCCCACTGTACCCATTGGTCCTGATACATAGTTAGCTTCGCTACCGCTCGGCCGCTAACTGCTGCCGCCCATCTGGTCGAGGGCCGAGTGAACGAGCAAAAGGGAAGACCACAGAGGAAAAGTAGTTTTCAGAGCCCTAGTATGGAGGAGATTAAGGGTGCGAGGCTCTGTACCAAGGACATAAGGGAAGATTGCAGCCTAGGTGGTAACTCGTGACAGTATAGCAGAGGTAGGATTAGCTCTTATCTGTCCTTCTGTGCCATGTTGCTACAGCAGCTGTCTGTCTGGAGGACCTTCATACCTGCAGAGCATGCTACGCTCCTAAATCCATCGTGAATCAGGTGTCTTTAGGGGGTTCTGCCTCAGGCAATTATTTTTGTTTATATTTTTTGGAATTGTCAGATTAGAAAAGTGTCATTTCTTGGTCCGAGGGTAAAATAAAAAGGAGGGGTGACGGGAGGGGAGAGGAGAGGGGAAGGGAGACGGGAGGGGAGAGGAGAGGGGAAGGGAGACGGGAGGGGAGACGGCGCCCAGACGGGGGGTCGGGACATTGGGATGCATCGTATTGATGAGCTGTCAGCGTCGCGCTACGTCGCACGTCCGTGTTATGACAGACAGGGGTGGGCTGCCCCAACCATCACACACACACAAACACTTCTCCACAAATACGCTTGCTACACACGCATGCACGCTCCACATGCACGCACACACAAACACACACAAACGTGGCTCTTCTTGGGGTCTTCAAAGAGAGTATCTCCTCGGAGTTGCTGCCTTTACTTTACAGATGCCCCCCCCCCGAACTGTACTCGTCACAGTGCAGCAGCAGGGGAGTGGGAGAGAGAGAGAGAGAGAGAGCTGTATCGAAGTGCAGAGCATGCCCCGCCTCACGATGAGTCACCCCTCCTAACCCCCACCGCCACCCAGCTCTAGCTGCAGCGGTCGGTTTCAGAGAAAACGCTGACAAGAGCAGTCTGAGTGTCCACCGCAGAACAACAAACCGGTTCCACACACGGCCGACTGTCCTTCGAAGAACCCGACATATTAGGCTATCGGTTATCAGCCCAGTACAAGAAGTGACAGATTTGCTTTCAGTTTCCATCTCGCAAAGTAATTGATTTGTTTTGCACCGACCGCTCAGCTCCGACTACAAACACTCAACCCCCTCTATGTGTGCGGCTGTGTTTATCGTAAGTGAAAGAGGGGCATATTATGTCCTCATGGTCAACAGCAGGTCACTAGTCACGTTTACATTTAAAGGTGAAGCAAATCTTTAGGAGGTCGCAAAAGGACATCATAAGTGGGCGTGTCCACCTAGATCTGCGCTGGATGTCTCCTTTAACATGGTATGGATGAATTACCTCGCAACAGTGAAGCTGAATTTTGATAAATTATTTTATATTCTCAAAGGTGGCAAAAGTGAGTTTTGGCCTCTTTGCCTCCCTTCAGTGGCTAGCCCCGGCCGTAACATACTCAGAGAAACGTCGGCCAGCCTCCTGCCTTGCAAAGGCTCTTGGAAAAAAAAATCAAAAATGTTCATGTTATTCAGTAATAAACCCACATTGCACATAGATCATTTTGAAAGAAAAATATTTTTTAATAATAATTTCATTATCAAATCAAATCATTAAATCAAAAAATAAATAAAATTAGCACGAGGAGTCGTTGCCTCTGTTGCCTCCTCTAAGGAACCGCCCCTGACAAACCCTTAAAAATAGATATTGACGACGTTGATGTCGGCGGGGTTGGTATGTGGAAATCGGAAAGATGTTGTCAGCCCCGTGTGTTCAATGTTTACTACGTCACAGCTGTTTCGGAAAGTGTGTTCCCATCTCCCATTTTGCACACTTATGCTGCTATCCATTTGGATTTACGAAGTGGTAAAGTCGCAAATCTCCCAGCTTTCTTGCGGCATTTCACTGAGGCACGCCCCCTTTTGGTCGTAGTATCTCGTCGCTTTCAAAGTAGAGCGAGCAGAGCTGTACAACTCGCAAAGAAGATGGCTGCGCCCATAGTTAATGGGGGATGAGATGTATTTTCTTTCTATTTGTACCACGTTGGTGGTTTTAATATCGTTTTTAAAACCTCTTACACACTTGATTTCATTGCTGCTTTAATCCGGTCACCAATATATGCATTGCACGGTCTTGCTTTGCGTGCAATTCAATGTAAAGTTTTGTTTTGAAGCTGGTTTGCTAAAGAGGCTATGTTGCTAATGATGACTAGCATGCTACTACTCCCCCTCGTGGCTCGACAGAAACACAAATGGCAAACTGGAAGGCTGGAGAAAGAGAAAAACGTCACGTTCTCGCGGAAGCTGGTCGTTCGTACCAGCGTACCATCCAAATGGATAGCAGCATTACTCTCTTTCGCATCAGTCAAAAACCAAGTTCCGGCGGATGATCTCAAGCCTCGTGCATGCATGCACGCAAATGCAGATGATCGGAAACTCGCCTACTTTCTTCAGCACAAGAGACGTGATCAACAGGCCTAGTTCAACTGACTCTGTACGCGATTGGCTGCTTGCCGTCGCTTCCCTGTCGTCATTGTTTTAAACCAGCCAAAAGCGGCAAGGGGAAAAGCGAGCTCGGTGATTGGCTCCCGCAAAACGGATCGGAAGCAGAATGAAATGTATTGCCCTTCTCCAGTCCCTTGTGCAGGGCGAACTCAAATTGACGGCAGAATGGGCTGGGCTACCCAGTCTACTTATTCAATACTTCTAAATTCGCATTAAAGCAGGGGGATGGATCGCAGCTACTGTTCACTAAAGGTATACGATAGATAGGGATTTCAGTAACTACACCTTGGACAGAACACGTCAAGGTTTCTACCACATTATAGGCTTTTTAGATTATCTGAGGTAATATATGTTGTTAGAATCACTTTTTTATAGTAGAAGAATAAAAAGCTGACCTTTAACCCCTCCTCTGAATTCTTCTTTACAGAGGAACCTGAGCAGGCTATTTCAAGAGCCAACCAAAGTTACCCTGCAGCAATATCAAAGCTCTAGTGAAGTTTTCTCACCTCCCTGTTAAGCCTCGGTCTTAAAACAAATAAAAAACACTATAAAACAGAAACTCACGCTGGCCTTTCTGCAATATTGTGCTCTCCTCATAGCCTTCTTTAAAGTCAGCTTTCTCACCACCAGCCGTGATTTCGATAAGCCGTTTCTACGATCCCTTTCGGAATCAACCCTTTTGTGACATCAAAAGAGGGACATGGCGGAGATTGGCAAAAACATTTGATTTCACACTTGTTTTAAGAAAAAGATTTTATCATAAAGAAAGAAAATCGATAATTGTGGCTTTACTGACACATTAAGACTTTGCTGTGAGACATTCTAATAAGCCTAGTCCTGTCTCAAAGAGGATTATGGTGTTGGATAGGGGGGGCTTTGCAGCCGGCCCACAGACAGATTACATTGGACATTACCACTGGTAGCAGGACACCAAGAACCCAGAGAGCTTAATTTGTTTTACGATGACTCGCATGCATGAGCAAGCCATGAAGCACCCACTAATTAGAGCGAAGATTAGAGCCAACTCTAGGAGAGAAGTCGAAGAGAAGAGGAGTGTAGGAGGAGGAGGAGGAGAGCATGCACGCATAACCGCAGAGCAAGGGAGAATTAATAACTTATAGGAAGAGAAGATGGATAGAATGAGCGGGCAAAAGAATTAAAAAAATGTAAAAATGTGCAGGAAGAAAAATGGAGAGGTAGACAAAACACACTCTTTTTCGGCTAATGTATGACAGAAAGTAAAATAATAACTGCATCCAATCACTCCACTCCAATCCCCCCACCTGTCCTTCTGTCTGTCTGATGTATCTGGTCCATCGGCTGTCCGCAGCTGTTGGTTCCAATGGTGTGTGACCAGACCCACACGTCATGTCAATGTGTTCATTTTACTAGCCAGTTCTTGTGTATTCAGGTGTTTGTGTGTGCATGTTTTTGTGTGCGTGTGCGTGTGTGTGTGTGTGTGTGTGTGTGTGTGTGTGTGTGTGTGTGTGTGTGTGTGTGTGTGTGTGTGTGTGTGTGGGTGTGTGTGGGTGTGTGTGTGTGTGTTTGCGTGTGTGTGTTCACATGCAGGTGTGTGTGTGTGTGTGTGTGTGTGTGTGTGTGTGTGTGTGTGTGTTTGGGTATGCAGATATTTTCATTTGTGTCTGGTATGTCTATGTGTATATGTATGTATGTGTGCAAATGTGTGCGTTTCTGTGTGTGTGTGTGTGTGTGTGTGTGTGTGTGTGTGTGTGTGTGTGTGTGTGTGTGTGTGGGTGTGTCTGTGTGTCTGTGTGCGTATCTGTGCATTATGTAAGTCGAATGTCTAATTTTGTGTTTTTCAGAGGAAGCACACAATATCTGATAAAAAAATACGTACGTGTGTTTGCATGCAAACTCACAAACACACACACACAAACAGACATGGGCCTAATGGGGCGAATAAGTGAACAGACTTAGATTGCCTTAGGTACACATAAACGCACATCATGCCTGACACAAACACACACAGAGACGCATGTACATAGTAACCCCCCAGTAACACACTGAGGTCATTGTGAACAGATTAGATTAAGGTGAAGTGATGTGTTTCTGAAAGCTGTTCGAGTGTGTTCCACACTTCGCTGACGGCTTGACAAGCCTGCCTCCCCCGAGGATCACAAATACGCACACACACACCCACACACACACATACAAACACACACACAAACACACACATACACAAACACGCACATACACCTGAATGCACACACACACACACACACACACATAAACATACAACTGCATACACACCCACACCCACGCACACTCATACACACACGCCTGAATGCTCAGGCACTCCCAAGTAAAATACCAACACAAATGTACACATAACATGGAGCTGGAACCTGGAGCTGCCCCTGAGGTTTACAAAAACAAAGACACACACACACACGCACTAACACAAACACACACACACACACACACACACACACACAAAACGCCATCTCTGTCGGACACTCTTGATTGCACACATGTTACCTTATATGCATCCACAAGCACAAAAAAGTCATACGCTATCCCTCTCTTTGCATTTGCGACACTGCAGAAAGTGACTATGCTGAGCAGGGAGAGTTAATCATCAGCAAAAACAATTAAAAGCATTGAACCAGGACAGATTGAATAATGAAGGAGAAGGAGAAGAAGGAGAAATAGAAGAGAAGATTTCATTTGTCCCCCTCACACAGAGAGAGAGAGAGAGAGAGAGAGAGAGGGGAAAGAAAGAAAGAGAAACAGACAGACAGACAGACAGACAACCATTATCGAGAGAGACAAAAAAGAACGGAGAGCAGAATGACATATTTGGAATTTAGATTCATCGTTGGAGAAAGCGAGTCATGACTCCTTGTCACAGATTGAATGATATATGATACTTGATCATATATTATAGCTGTGGTAAGTGTCTCATATGTGTGAAGGTGTTTGCGGCTGACTCAAAAGATACTGGGTTTGATACTTATAGTATACGCAATCTTCCTGTCTAGGCGTCCTAAAGAATGACGCCTACTGCAAAAAACATATCTGAATTCCCTTTGTATAAAAAAGTCTGCTAAATGTTACGAAAGATAACAACCTGGTCTCACAGGAATCCGTGAAATGACTACGGACGAATAACTCGAAATCCGTGGACACATCACGGAAACACGCCGATTTCCGTAATGTGGCCACGGAATTCGCTCCAATGCAAGTTAATGACGCTGCTGTTCCGTGGCTCACACACGGATCCCCGTTTCAACGAGCGAGTCGACCACAGGGGCTTAACTCAAAACCCGGGGTGGTCTCACTGAAACACTTAAATTGTCCTTGTTGTGTCCACGGAAGTTGCTCCAATGCAAGTAAATGACAATGACAATGATTTACACAGATTCCCGTTTCAATCTGTGTGTGTGCTCCCGTTTCAATCTGTGTGTGTGCCACATTTGACCACAGCGGGGGCTTAACTCAAAATCCGTGGTGGTCTGACGGAATCACTTCAATTGTCCGTGATGTGGCCACGGAATTTGCTCCAATGCAAGTAAATGACACTGTTATTCCGTGGCTCACACACGGATATCGGCGTGTTTCCATGATGTGGCCACGGATTTCGAGTTAAGCGTCCGACCGTAGTCATTTCACGGATTCCTGTGAGACCATGTTGAAAGATAAATATGTATATGGACGGCCAAAAGGTATCTCTAGAACAGAAAAATAACAATGTGTCTCTTTCCATAAGCAAGTCATATCTTAAAATAAGTATTCTACTTTTAAAATAAGTTAACCTGCAGCATAGCAAGTAAGATTTTCAGACGGATAGACAAGGAACTAAAAGATGAAGAGAGAGAGAGAGAGAGAGAGAGAGAGAGAGAGAGAGAGAGAGAGAGAGAGAGAGAGAGAGAGAGAGAGAGAGAGAGAGCGGAGTAAATGTTATAAAAGTTATTAAATAGAAAACAGAAAAAGAATCACCCTTTCCAAAGGTTGCGATTAAAGTTTAAGCTTAATTTCCGTTTCTTCAGGGGTCAAGGTAGTATGACTACTAGAGATGAAGAAATTGTCTTTTACAGAGTCAATCCTTCTCCGGAACAGTCATTTACTAAGAACTTTTACAAAAATAACCTATAATGTCATCCTAGCTGTGTTTTTTTGTTTTTTTAGACAGTGAACAGAGAGACCGGCCATTAAAGATGAACTGAGCTGAAATAATAACATCGATAACGTGTTAGTTATGACCATTAAAAAAAAAGAAAAATACACTAAAAGAAATATTTAAATATTCAACATGTATCTTTTTTTAGCAACAAAAGAAAATGCGCCTTTTAGTATTAGAGCGCCGATGACGTCACTGGCATGGTAGGACTAGGTCGTTGCTGCAGACTAGTGGTGGATTTAATGATTAGTTTACGTGAACCAGTTCGAGGTCAGTCAGTTCGCCAAGAGGAGTCGTTCGCGAATCGTTCCTTCGTTCGTTCGTTCAGTCAGTCCAGTATCCGTTTACGGTAGCGGTGAATCGCATCATGGAATGCACCCAGGGCCATTGCATGGTTCTCAGCTGAGTCAGTCAGACTCAGCGCTACCGGATACTTGACTGAACTGTTTGTTCGTTCGTTCGTTCGTTCGTTCGTTCGTTCGTTCGTTCGTTCAGTCAGTCCAGTTTCCGTTTCCGGTAGCGGTGAATCGCATCATGGAATGCACCCATTGCATGGTTCTCAGCTGAGTCAGTCAGACTGCCACCCGGAGGAGAGGGATCAATTTCAGGCTCCAGCTCCACCTTCGGATCGTGTGGGTGTGACTGGTGTGCATGTGGGTGCTGCCGGAGCAGGTCCCGGTCAACCTTGACCATCTAATGGTGAGAATCATGTTATACACTTTTTTTATGCAGGTTTTCTTTCTGGTGGATGTTGATGGATATTGCACATATACATCTCAATATGAAACTACTTATTTCGAGTTGAACTCCCGCTGCATCAGCAATCGGCTCGTCGGCGAACAACAGGGTGAGTAGAAAGGGTCATTTGTGGAACTTCTGTTTACAGACCCACCGTGGTTTAATTAGCAGCTTGGAAACATAGATCTGTGATATCGTCTGAGTAATAGTTGATACACTTTATGGTCGGAGTGCTAGCTTGTGGAGATTGACATGACAGAGGCTGATTGACATCGGAGGGTCAGTCAGTTTTAAGGCTGCCAGCCATGTATTAAGGGCTGGTTTCCTATTCAAAGGTAGCCGTTGGAAATGTATGATTACCCCAGCTGCCTTGGCCCTATATAATTCATTAATGAAGCCAGGGGCAATGCAATAAGATGATCCTCCAGTAGACCTGGTTGTTTGCTTTTCCGTAGCCATTTCAGCGAGCCTCAGAGCCTGACTCATTACCTGCTATGGCTTCTAGAGTCACAGAGTAGGAGTAGGTTACCAAGCCAGTGACGTAGCTGATTTTTGAATTCCAACATGGCGGCGCCCTGTAACACTTTCACCTCTTTCACCGTACAATTTAATCCCTTTTAGCAAGTTCAGCCCATTTTAGTTATTGTACCAATGAGAAGGCAGACAATACATCTGTTATATCAACTAAACTTCGAATTTCAGTTCAGTTCATCATTAAGGAGCAGGTCGGGGTTGGACAGTGAACACAGCGACATGTCATTATAGAGCAGGTCGGGGTTACAGTGAAGACAGAGACAGGTCATTATGGAGAAGGTCGGGGTTGGACAGTGACTACAGACAGTTCATTAAGTAGCAGGTCGAGGTTAGACAATTTGCTCAAGGACACTTAAAACAAAGTCATGTGGATCAGGGAAACCTTTCACTGGGAGTCTCTAACACCATAACCACACCCCTACTTCGGAAATTGGGAACTGGGCTCAACACCCATGAAGAACTCACCCTTAAAATACACATCACATATACAATCAAATCCCACCACTGCTGCCAAGAATGCTTGGATTAGCCGGACAAGCAGAACAATGGCATAGCAGCTATCTAGCCATGTTGGAACCAGATACAGGGGTGGCACATCTGGCGTGTTTAGCCACGCAAAGTGAAGAGGATGTTTGAATCCATGTGTGTGTATTATTGCTTTTCTGTCCTCTGTTGGATTGCACAGTAAGCCGGTTAAAAATCAATGACGGAGAAACACATTTTAGTCCGGGGCCACCTGGGAACCACAGACTTAAAGATGCAGTGTGTAGGGTTTAGTGTTCTCTAATGGTGAGGTTGCAGAATGCAACCGACTGAATCCCCCGTCCCCTCAGCCCTGTCTTACCAATAACGTAGCAGAGGCTACGGGGAGCCTGTGCTGCCCTAGGGGCCGGTTGGTTCTTCCAACACCATGTTATCGTCCATGAAGGCACAATAAAAGTGTCAGGTGAATCAAATTCATATTTATAGGTATAACCTATAATTTTTGCTGTCTGTAAAAATTATAGGTTATGCCTTACAATTAAAATAGCGATTATGATTGTTAGTTGAAAAACACATCCTGCCTAGCTCCGTTTATCCCTTTCAGGCCACTGTAGAGACATGGCTGTGCAACATGGCGGCTCCATGGAACATGTTCCCTCAAGAGATATGAAGGGCTCCACCGGTAATCAAAACACAGCAACTCTTATTTACATGGGAAAGTGCACTTATTAAAACCTACTTAATATTATAATTATATTATATTAAATTAAATGTGGGTTGAGACGAGACAGAAGATAGAGGGATGGAGGATCGGACTAGATTGACATGCAGACACAGGAAGGACAGAAGCAGCACCAGCAGTCTGACTGGGAGGAGGAGATAGAGACTGGATCGACTAGAGAGAGACTAAGAGGAGGAGATAGAGAGAGACTGGATCCACTAGAGAGAGACTGAGAGGAGGAGATAGAGTCTGGATTCACTAGAGAGAGACTGGGAGGAGGAGATAGCGAGAGACAGAGACTGGATCCACTAGAGAGAGACTGGGAGGAGGAGAGAGAGAGATGAAGACAGAGACTGGATCCACTAGGGAGACTGGGAGGATGAGATAGAGAGACAGAGACTGAATCCACTAGAGAGAGACTAAGAGGAGGAGATAGAGAGACAGAGACTGGATCCACAAGAGAGAGACTAAGAGGAGGAGATAGAGAGAGACTGGATCCACTAGAGAGAGACTAAGAGGAGGAGATAGAGAGAGACTGGATCCACTAGAGAGAGACTAAGAGGAGGAGATAGAGAGAGACTGGATCCACTAGAGAGAGACTAAGAGGAGGATATAGAGAGAGACTGGATCCACTAGAGAGAGACTAAGAGGAGGAGATAGAGAGAGACTGGATCCACTAGAGAGAGACTAAGAGGAGGAGATAGAGAGAGACTGGATCCACTAGAGAGAGACTGAGAGGAGATAGACACTGGATTCACTAGAGAGAGATGGGGAGGAGGAGATAGAGAGACAGAGACTGGATCCACTAGAGAGATGGACAGACAGACCGACAGACTGACAAGGGGACGGAGAGACAGATTGAGAGGTCTACGGAGAGATATTTTAAACGAGAGGCAGACGGACAGAAAGACAGCCGGATGGACAGAGAAGGAGAGACATCCATAGGGATAAAGAGATGGAGAGATACATCGATATTTATTGATAGATATCAGAATGAGATAAAACGTGAGAGCGATGGCATCTTGTGCAGGGGGTGGGGTCTGATGTGAACAGACAGGTACTGATATGAGGATGCCACCAGCTGCCTCGCCTCCCAGTGTCCAGAGGATGTTGTGATGTCGTCATCCGGCGAGCGTTCCAGACGCAATAACAATGTCAACCCCGGCCGTTGTTTATAGTTTTGCAGCACCCAATGGTTTTCCCCTAAATTCATGCATCACATAAATCTTGATAAGAAATCATGTTGTATCACGTACACATTGATAGGAAATCATAAAAACGTTGTAAACTGAAAGCTTATTTTTTTTATTTCTGGATTTTTATTTTTATGACCTTTGATGTCATGAATATAAACCCCATGTAGCTATAGACCTGGCATTACAGATAACCTAGGGACTCGCTCCAACCATTGGTCCTAATCACTCGACCTGAATGGCCATCACTGTGAGGTCAAATGTGCCTCCCCTCCTGATAGGCCATTACTGTGAAGTCCAACCTGAGATATATTTAGCCGCTGCTGTCTGAGCCTATCAGCTCAAACTGTGACAACTGTCCCTTCCTTTCTGTGGTCCTGGTCATGTTTTTAATCGAGTTACTCATCAATATATACAGATGTAGACATATATGAATTTCACACCCGTCAAGGCAAAGATAATCGAGTAGAAGTTACAGAAACAGGAAGCACACAAAAACAGATAGGAAGGGATTAAAATGAGAGTTAATAGCTTTAGTCTACCAAAACCGATCCAATCTAAACTACTTCATGCCTCTTTGCACACGCCCCCAACACACAGGTCTCCAACCCACACATACCACCGCTCCACACACACAAATTACCCATAAACCTCCTTCAATCAGATATCCAATCGGATTCTTAATTTCCCTGCTCACACTACTTCTACCATGATATCTACCTGCTAAGACACCATCTACCTGCCAAGCCGTAGTGCCCCAAATGGGGAAACTATGGCTGCCCCCATTGACTACCCTAGTATTCCCCCATCAACTATCCATGTCTGCAGAAAGGGATTGGTAATTTAACAAGGGGATGATCCCGAAGTTTAAGAGCGAAAGAGGGTGTAATGAGTGTGATGGTTTAGGAGGGTGTGGTGGAGCAGACTACAAGGCTCTCATAAGAACTCTCTCTTTATATCTATCTAACTCTCTCTCTTTCTCTCTCTCTCTCTCTCTCTCTCTCTCTCTCTCTCTCTCTCTCTCTCTCTCTCTCTCTCTCTCTCTCTCTCAACTTCCTTACCATATACCCCCCCTGTGCTATCTTTCTCCCTCCTTCCTGCTCTCCACAGTCTCCCCCTTTCTTTCTTCATCAGCCCCCCCCTGTCAGTAATTCCTCCTCTTGTCTCTAGTTCTCTCCCTCCTGCTCTTCCTCCACTCTCTATTGCCCCATATCCACTACCCCCTCTAGGCACTCTCTTTCTTTTTTATTTCCATCGCTCTCTCTCCCTCTTTTTCATCCCCCCTCGTATATATTCTCTTCTTCCTTACTTCCTTACTTCCTGCTCTCTCTCTCTCTCTCTCTCTCTCTCTCTCTCTCTCTCTCTCTCTCTCTCTCTCTCTCTCTCTCTCTCTCTCTCTCTCTCTCTCTCTCTCTCTCTCTCTCTCTCTCTCTCTCTCTCTCTCTCTCTCTCTCTCTCTCTCTCTCTCTCCTTCCTGGCATAGTTCCCTCTCAAAGCTTCTATATTCCTTCTCTATTGGCCTTTTGGTCCATTCTCCATTTGCACTTTTGGCCACTCCGAGTCAAACGAAGGAGTGATGAAGTGCGTTCCAGTCCCAAGTTTACCGGCACCGAGCTGGGCCAAGTCCAGTGTCACTGAGTAGGCCTTCTCCGGAGTAGGCCAAAGCGCTGCCGACCCGCCTCTAAGCAACTATTTCGTCGCGTTTTTATCCTCAGGGAAATACGTGTGGAATATTGTCCAATGTGTAAAAGACCAGCCTGAAACGATTTGTCCCTCTATGAGCGTTGACGAGTTTCCTCCAGGTCCGCCGGCGTGGGGTTGCCACAATACATACATAGATACATACATAGATACATAGATACATAGATACATACATACATACATACATACATACATACATACATACATACATACATACATACATACATACATACATACATACATACATACATACATACATACATATATACATACATACATACATGCATGCATGCTTGCATACATACATACATACATGCAAAGCCAAAACCACCACCTGTCAGCTCGATCCTCTTCCCACCTCCCTTGTCAAAGCATGTCTTCCGTCCATCTCCCCCATGATCACCAACATAATTAACTCCTCCCTCACTACTGGTACTGTACCCCCCACTCTCAAGCTGGCTGCCATCACTCCCATCCTGAAAAAACCTGGTGCTGACCCAACTGACCTTAACCATTACCGGCCCATCTCCAATCTCCCTTTCATCTCCAAAACACTTGAAAGGGTGGTTGCCGCACAACTACAGTCCCACCTCGACACTAACAATCTCCACGAACCGTTCCAATCTGGCTTCCGTCCAAAACACAGCACTGAAACAGCCCTAGTCAAAATCACCAACGACCTCCTCCTTGCAGCCGACTCTGGTTTACTCACCATTCTCATCCTCCTCGATCTCAGCGCAGCATTCGACACCATCTCCCACTCTCTGCTCCTGGACCGCCTAGCTGGTATTGGGATCACTGGTGCTGCACTCTCCTGGTTTACATCCTACCTCACCGGCCGTCAACAATTTGTTCAACTAAGCAACCACAAGTCTGGGTGTTCAGGTGTCTCACTGGGTGTCCCCCAGGGGTCAGTCTTGGGTCCACTCCTCTTCACCACTTACCTCCTCCCGCTGGGCACACTCCTCCGTCACCATGGGGTCCATTTTCACTGCTACGCTGACGACACACAGGTCTACATCTCCACCAAACCCACCGCTGCCATCCCCCCCACTTCCCTCATCACGTGCCTGGAAGAGATCCGGAGCTGGTTGAGCAGGAACTTCCTGAAACTCAATGGAAACAAGACCGAGGCCCTGCTCATCGGATCCAAATCCACCCTCACTAAATCACAACACACCCCAGCTCCACTCATAATTATCGATGGATTCCCAGTACCCTTCTCCTCCAAAGTCAAGAGCCTTGGCGTCATCCTGGACAACACCCTCTCATTCGCACCCCATATTCACAACATCACCCGGACTGCATTCTTCCACCTCCGCAACATCGCCAGACTCCGCCCATCACTGACCCAATCCAGCACTGAAATCCTAGTTCACTCATTTGTCACATCACGCATAGACTACTGCAACGCCCTCCTCACCGGACTCCCCACCAAACTCATCAACAGACTGCAGATCATTCAGAACTCAGCCGCCCGGATCATCACCCGCACCAAATCATCTGACCACATCACCCCTGTCCTCATTCAACTTCACTGGCTCCCAGTACACTACCGCATCCAATACAAAACCCTACTCCTCACCTACAAAGCTCTCCACAACCTAGCCCCCAGTTATCTCTGCGACCTCCTCCAAGAATACACTCCCTCCCGCTCCCTCCGCTCAACCTCTGCTGGACTACTATGTATCCCCACATCACGACTCACTTCAATGGGTGCCCGGTCATTCAGCTGTTCAGCACCCAGGCTCTGGAACTCCCTCCCCCCACACATAAAACAGTCAGACACCATTACAACCTTCAAGTCACAACTCAAAACTCACCTGTTCAAACTCGCACACAACGTCTAACTGATCACTGTTTTGATTGTTTTTTCTGTTTGGTTTTGTCTTGTTTTTGTTTTATTTATTTATTATTGCTTATGTTTATTTATTTATTTATCTGTTTCCACAATGTCTTGTTTTTTTTAAAAAAGATTGTATGATGACTATATGCTCTGTAAGGTGACCTTGGGTGTTTTGAAAGGCGCCTCTAAATTAAATGTATTATTATTATTATTATGCATACATATACCCATAAGGGACAATACTTATATCCAGTACATTTCCATAAGCTCGATAATATTCTAAATAATGATGATAACCATAATGAGAATAACGATGTTCATCATCATCACCGTTAACAACATTCTCATAGATTGATACTACTCAATGTCTGTAATTATCTAGTGTCATGTCTTTCTGCTGTGACCCTTATATAGCAAATTGCTAATTGCTAATTGCACAACAGCCTTTGGAGTTTAGAAATGGGATTTGCAGTGTGTTCTGTGTGAACACCAAGAGAGGGAATTCAGGAAGAGTTTGCAAGATATAGAGAATTGTGTGTAGTCTGCAAAATGTGTGGTTTGGAATGGGCATCTGAGTCTAAAGCAGAATTGGTTCAGAAGAATTGGTTTGGCAGTTGGTACATAAGTTTCAGGTTGTGCACATTGTGTCTGATGTTCAAATTTACACATCTGGGAAGTGTGATAGCTGTAGTCCAAGGGAGATACATCCCCTTCAACACGGCTGTAACCGCCCACCAATCTCCGAGCTGGCCGGAGATCCCCCACCCCTTTACCCCATAGTGGAAGTTGCCTTAGTTAATTTATGATTTTCCTTATTCCCCTGAGCGGTCCTGAAATAAAACCCTTGTTCCGACATCGGGCTTAAGAGTCCTTTATTGGGAATCCCAGCCACCGACCACTGGGGTTGCAACAGTTCGTGTGTGTTTGTGTTTGTGTGTGTGCGTGTGTGTGTGTGTGTGTGTGTGTGTGTGTGTGTGTGTGTGTGTGTGTGTGTGTGTGTGTGTGTGTGTGTGTGTGTGTGTGTGTGTGTGTGTGTGTGTGTGTGTGTGTGTGAGAGAGAATGTATATGCAAACACCTGTATGTATGTACATTTTTTTTTTACTCTTAAAAATGTGGGAAGGGGGAGCTCGATATAAGCTGAAGCCTCTGCCCCTACCCTTTGGTTATGACCAATAAAAATTAATTAATTAATTCATTCATTAAGATTTTTTGTTTACTGAATTGCCTATTTTCTGTTATCTGTTTCATTACATCCCGTTTTCATCCTGTTTGCTGTGATTTACAGTAGACTGCACATTTTGGGTACAAATACAGTATTTGTTGTTACTGTAAAGTATTGTGCGTTGTTTCTATTTGAGTACACCTAAGAAAATTATATGGTAATATTTTACATCCATCAGGTGACACCAAACATGCAAAAGCATAATACTGATGAAGCATTCATATAGTGTTTTCCATTCATACTATAGTGTTCAATGGGTGCTTGGGAATGTCTACTCATATGATGTATGTGTTTGTTATTTGAAAAGAAAATACCTTTTAGTGAAGAGTTAACACTGTTTTGAGGGCAAAGTGTGGTTTTGCAAGAGAAGTATAGGATTTTGCATTGTGAGTTTTACCTGCCTCGTTAAATCAATGAGCTTGGTTTTTGCTTTAACTAATAGTTTATAGGCCTAGTCACTACAAAATCTCTCCATGCACATCTCTAAGAGTGTCATAACTAAACAACATACAGCGATTTAAATAATAAATAAACGAGTCAAGAGTCAAGTTCAATACTAAAGTAACTTATTAATTACAAGTCTAAACTGCGTAAAATGGAAAGATATTCCAAGGTGTCCTAGCCAGCAGACCCTAGTTTATGACAAAAACAACACAATTGAAGGCAGCTCAGTTGCCGCCCTTAACATTGTTAATGTGGTTTGGAGCAGAGATGTTTGAACTCATGAAGTCGTTTGCAACGTGAACGGTGCGTATACATTGTGTACATTAATGTTCCTCATCAAAGCGTCCCGCTCCTTTCACAGGAATCTAGAATCAATATGTTCGGGGGTTTGTTCCGAATATTTTGCATATAACATGAACATGTATTAAATGCAGGATACATGCGTGGATGTTACAGAAATTGAAATAATGGCCCTAGGTCGTAAAGAAGTGGTTGGAAGGGGGCGGTTGATGGCAACCACTAGTGATGGGTCGTTCGCGAACGAGTCAGCTCAAAGAGCCGGCTCTTTTAAGTGAACGATGGGAGTCGGCTCCCGAACGCGAGCCGGTGTCTTTTTTTTTCTCCTGCGCTACGGGTGCTACATGCATTCATTCTACGCGTGCTATGCGTGTCACGGCGCATGCATGGCAGTCAGCAACCGATCTTGAGAACAAGCAGCGAGGGGCGGGTGTTTGATGCGCGACACTTTGCCTGTGACTGACAGGCAGGCCCGGCGCTCGGCATAGGTGACCTAGGCGATCGCTTAGGGCGGCAAATGCGTTATTAGTCAATTCAAACATATGAAACAAACGGAGAAGGGAGGGGGCGCGGCAGCAACTGCTAGGGCGCACCGTCGAGGTAGTACGCAGGACAATGCAATAAGCCCTGATTGCAAGGGATTTCCAACCGTTCTCAATTGTGGAGGACAAGGAATTCAGAAGGTTCACACTGGCTCTCAATCCTATGTATGTTTCTCCAAGCAGGAAAACACTCTCTCAAAAAATTATTCCAAGACTGTATGGCCGTCGGAATTACGTCATGGTGCCATTATAAAAGGTTGTATCGTAAGCGGTTATATGAAGAGCCGTTGGCGAGCCGTTCCAAGAGATCCGGCTCACCAAAAAGAGCCGAAATTCCCATCACTATGAACCACCATAGGATTGTTGTTTTGACGAATCCTGCGCAGCCCGTCCCCTCTTCTGAAGAAAATAATCTCCCGATTGAAATGCATTGGTTTAATATTGAATTAATTAAATTAATTAAAATATATATTATACCTATATAAATAAATAAACAATTATTTAGTTATAATATTATAAGTAGACCATGTAGCTATTATCGTTATAACAAGATCTATATCTTACCATTGACAATCCACTTCCACCACTCCAATCAAGAGGGTTGTAAGTAACACAAACTAATACTAATACTTTTTCTATGGGGAATGTGGTTCTGGTATAACCAGACAAAGTTTAAATAATTATAATATAAAAAACGAGCCTATACGTAGGCCTACAGCATATCATACATTTGACATGTATAGAGTTAGACTATTATGTATAAGGTTATTGGCCGAATTCGGTTAAAATGCAGCAGTTAAAATACGCTTTATAAATTAATTATATTTAAATTATTATAACCATGTAGCCTGGTTTTCTTGGCGTTATCATTACATCCATTCTCGTTACATCAATATAAATTATTGTTATAACGAGATCTGTATCTGACAATAGATCATCCTCTCGGAAATTCTATGAATGAAATTCATGTTGACGGTATGGCACTAAATCCCTATTCTATTCTCATCTTGAATTTAATAGACCACTTTCGTTGCATCAAGGAGGTCTGTTGGTCTCCTTATATAATAAATAAATAAATAAATATAAATATGTACACACATATACTGATTCTGATACATACGTATTACGTACATACATACATACCTATTTACCTATTTATTATTATACACGGAGACTACCAGACCTCCTCGAAGCAACAAAATAAATAAATATATAGGCCTATATATGTATAAGTATGTATGTGTATATATATTTATAAATACACATGCACATACACATACACACATTTATTTCACTATATATATGTATTTATATATTTATTTATTTATTATATACAGAGACCACCAGACCTCCTCGAAGCAATGATGGTCTATGAAATTCCAGATGGGTGCATGGGCGAGAATAGGGATATAGTGCCATACCATCAATATGAATTGCATCTATATATATATGGTCATTTCACGGATCCCTGTGAGACCAGGTTGACTCGGTCATTGAAACAGGGATCTGTGTGTGTACCACGGAGTATGAGTAACTTGCATTTGAGTAAATTCATTAGCATATCACGGACAATTTAAGTGATTCAGTGAGGCCACCATGGATTTTGAATTAAGGGCCCATGGTCGACTCGGCCGGTCAGACGGGGATCTGTGTGTGTGCCACGGAATATGAGTGTCACTAACTTGCATTGGAGGAAAATCTGTGGCCAAATCACGGAAATTGGCATGTTTCCGTGAGGATTCCACAGATTTTGAGTTAAGCGTCCGTGGTCCTTTCACGGATTCCTGTGAGACCAGGTTGCCGAGATAGTATAATGGAAAACCGCCAAATCTCTTCTCCCTCTTTTGTCAACATCCCCCTGCTCTGCCATCTCTTCCATCTTCCTTCTTGACCAACTACTCTCTCTCCTTCCTGCTTTCTCGGTTCTCTCTCTTACTACGCCCCTCTCCCAACTTTCTCCCTATCCCTTTGTCAACATCAATGCCCCTCATCGTCCTCATGTCCCCTCTCTCCGCTCTCTCCTCACCCTCTCCCGCCTCCAACCTCTCTCTCCATCTCCATCTCTCTCTCTCTCTCTCTCTCTTTCTCTCTCTCACGCCACCATCATGTGGTCATAGGTTCAGGGCGGGCAGTAAGAGCCGGCTTGGCAGGCATCACAGCTGACCAATCATAGAATTACTCTGCATAGAACAGACTTAACGTTCTCAGCCTGTCAAACACGCCCTTGTTGGCATCAAGGGGAATGCAGAATGCATGGTCTTGGTGATAAGCGGTTCAACTGTTTTCTTTATCGTGAAGAGATAAGGAGATACAGTATATCAATACGATGGATTATGAACGGTGCTGTCAGCGACGTCGTCGTTTGGCATCATCCTGTTGGCTTCGGCAGCTGGCTGTCAGCCCCCTCATGTTTCCACCAATCAGGTCCTGTATCACTTCTTTCCCTTTGCCCTCGTAGGTTTCATCTTTCTTGTTTACTTCAGTCTTTCTTTCTGCTTGGTGCGTTTGGTTGCGTAAGCCGAGCTCCGGAGTCTGTATTTCTACCGTCAGTCAACCCTAAAATCCTGCCCCCTGCCCGCGAACATGCCAGGAGGACCGTCCTTTGGAATTCTCTCGCCTGATGGTGAGAATGGTGGGATAAGTGGGAACGGGATAACATAAGATATTTGTTCTTGTTTAGCGCAGAGCGGCGGGACTGGGAGACCCGTGTTACTGACCAAGCCCTGTGTATCAGTGAGGGCTGCCTTTATCTAACCAATAGCCCCATGCTTAAAGGATGAACGCAGAGGAGTGGTTCAGATCTTTAGTCTGAGAAAGTGCGCTGATGTTCATAGACAACATACATCTTTATAGATACACTATCACTAAATGGGATTTAATAAAAAGTAATGCCTGGAACCCCCAACCCCCCCCCCCCCCCCTTTTAGAAGAGGTTATATGTATAGTTTCATTAATTCAATGTAATAGCGTTCATGAATAATATACATATGATTTAAGACTGATTGGATGCCCAGACGCAAAGAGATAAGAAGTAATGATGGATGATACAGGTGGTACACTTTTAGCATGCACACTCACAATCATACAGTCATAATCTTAGGGTCTTGGTCTTGATCCATGAACACCCTTCCATCCCCCAACCCCCACCCCCACACACCCGTATCCTTTCTCTGATGAATAAACTCACGCTGCAAGCCGAGGCGTCAAAGGGCGCTGGAAAAACGCTGACATAGACTTGACCATCAGGCATGTCTTTGTTTGTGTGAGAGAGAGAGAGAGAGAGAGAGAGAGAGAGAGAGAGAGTGAGAGAGAGAGAGAGAGAGAGAGAGAGAGAGAGAGAGAGAGAGAGAGAGAGAGAGAGAGAGAGAGAGGGGGAGAGAGAGAGAGAGAGAGAGAGAGAGAGAGAGAAATGGGTGGCTTCTCTAACCGGGGTGAAAGCAGGTGCAAAAGGGTATGAGAGGAGAAAGGAGATGAAAGATAAAAGAAAAAAAGAAAATCCAAGAAAAATCTTCGACATCCAAATAAGAGGGGTGGGCTAGGAGGGGGGTGAGACAGCACCTGAGAACAGCATGGGGGCTGGACTTCATCTGGTGAAGCAGTCAGCGGGACACTCCGAACAGAGATCAGAGAGGAGAGGAAAGGAGGAAGGAGCGGAAGAGGAGGAGAAGTCCTGCAGATGACAGGTCTCTGAGAGACTCTTGCCCGACTGATACGAGTGTCCTCACTGTGAACCCTCTGCTGAGAGGCCCTTTCCAAAAATACCATCTCAATTAGATTCAATTCTATATTTTGTAAGTACAATTTAGATTTTGTGCAGTTTACCTTATATATTCGATACATTTGTGTTGCATATTTTATGTAACATTTGGAGTATTTATACTGTTAGAACTCTACACTCTACACTCCACAAATATTTTTTTTTATGAAATATTCTGTATTAAGTGGTTCTTTATGTATTTGGTAATTATTCCTTTTTTCTGCCAAGACAAATACCTTAAACCGGGAATCTTTTAAGGTAGGAAACAACAACAGAGCGTATTGCCTCATGGCAGAAGTTGAACTTAAAATCGGCTAACTTTATTTCCTTTTGTATAAATGTTGATGATGTATTATGGAGTGAAGCAGACTTTTTCTGAGTGTCAGCTTCTTGAATTACCAAAGCAATAACCAAAACTCGGTTATTGCCATCCCCATGGTGACATTTTGACGATGATCCCATTCTTTGAATTAAAGTACAAGCGATTATCGTAAAGGTCAGTGAATGCCATATTAACAGGCTTCCGGGGAAATAGCAGGAACAAGTGCTAATGCTATGCTACTTAACTCAATAATAAGGATTTGGTACAAGTTCCAACTGGCAATAGTATGAATAAATACTACAAATATAGTATTTGAGAGTTGTTGAATCCGCCAAAAAGGACGATGGTCTGACGTTTGATAAAGATTAAAATTGTTAGTAAATTAGTAAAAACCCTCTCCCTTGAAGTATAACTGTATGTTCTGTCCTGTATATATTATATGCAATGAATAATATAAGTATGCAAAATATAGTAAATGTCTCTCAAACACCTGCACACCTGCACAAGAAGGCAAATGTGCCTTCTTGTGTCTGATATACGTTGCCATGCACATAGTATGGCTAGGAGATTTTAGTTTGATGAAATTGGCTTGTATATCAAATTAGCTGTTTAAAATAGGACAAATTTATTTCAGAATAGTCTGTTCTAAAGAGAATATACCATATTATTAGCATTCTTTTTTTTTTTTTTTTTATCAGGGCACTTTGTATGCATGGAATATTTTCCAATGTAGAGTGTCTGATCTGAAATAAATGGGCTCTCAATGAGCTATTGTGATCAGACATTTGTTTTTTAAAAAATTGTATGATGACTATATGCTCTGTAAGGTGACCTTGGGTGTTTTGAAAGGCGCCTCTAAATTAAATGTATTATTATTATTAAATGTATTTAATATCCGTCAGTCTGAAACAAACCAAATATATGAAAGTATATTATATGCAAATAAAGAGCATATAAAATAGATATTTCAGCACACCAAAATAGGAACTCCTCGTGCGTGTAGCTTATAAGCACTTACAGTCACACGTATGGGCGCACATGCCATCCAGACGTACCCACCTAGCACTGATAATTCTGGTCCTCAATCTATTTTCCATATGTCTAGGTGGACATTCCCCCTTGTGATGTGACTATAGGGAAAATCCTGAGAATCTTTTAAAAAAAAGAAAACGGCTTATCCTCAGCTTTTAAGAAAGGCTTAAGCATTGTTCAACAGTGAGCTAAACCGGATACGACACCTTGGGACAAAATTAAAACAAAAGAGTATAACTGAACAGCCTGGAATCTAGACTTGATAAATATACATCATAAACCTCTTCAAACCTATTATTCCCAAATTCATAAAAAAGGTATTGTAGAAAAGTTGAGGGTCTTTAGATATTAGATATAACACTTGAAAATTTGAAAAACACGGATATCCCTCTCCCCTGTTACAGCTTTACTGAGTTCAGCAGCTTCTAGAACCATCCTTCTGTATTTCCTGTGAGACAACCAGACGCCCCAGTGGGCAGATCTGGGTCGTTTTGTGCCGGATTGACCCCAGAACGCCTCGCCATGGCAGGCCTCACTTTGGCTTGTCTTCTCACCTCCCCGGCACCATGAGACATCTCATGCTAGCACCAACAAGCTAGCAGGGCCCTCCCTGGAGAGCAAAGCATTGTGGGAAACGGCCAAGGCGCTGAGCCAAACAGACAAAATAGAGTGAAGAGGCGAGAGAGAGAGAGTGATAGAAAGTCAGAGAGAGAACGAGCAGAGGGAATGAGAGAGAAGAGCGAAGCAGAGAGAGAGAGAAATGGTTTTAGGGCTGAAGGGAGAAAAGGGGGAGAGTGAGGCAGAGAGAGATGAATGGATGGAGAGATAGCAAGAAGGATGAATTGTTTGAGAGGGGGAAGGAGAGAAGGGGAGAATGAGGCATAGAGAGATGAATGGATGGAGAGAGGGGGAGATATAAGGGGGAGAGCGAGGCAGAGAGAAGGATGAATTGTTTGAGAGGGGTAGAGGGAGAAGGGGGATAGAGAGGCAGCCATCTAAAGGAAAGGGCAGGATGAAAGAAAGTGTGAAAGACAATAAAAGAGAGATAAATATGAAGCGAGAGGAGGAGAGAGGGATAGAGAGGGATAGGGAGGGATGGTAAAGGGTAAATTATAAATAAGAGTTGCCTGGAAAAGGAAGGCGGGAAACGGCAGAAGATTAATGTCTTTGTGTGTGTGTGTGTCTGTGTGTATCCGAGAGTCTGTGTGCATGCGTGCGTGCGTGCGTGTGTGTGTGTGTGCGCATGTTTTTAATGTCTCAATTAAGACATTTCTTTACCTATTAAGCATCAACCAGACAAAAACCTGCGGTCTTCAAATTGGAGCGTAGATACACTCACACACACACGCACGCACACACACACTCACGCGCACACACACACACACACACACACACACACACACACACACACACACACACACAAACAACTCACAAACTGTCCTCCCTGCAGTTGTTAAGCTTTATCACTGAGGCCAGTTTTGCAGGTCAAGCATTGAACTGTAATGTTCAGAAAGATTATTTAAAAAGACAATTCCCCTATTAATCAACCCTGCATGTCTTTGTATGATATCCATCCATCCATTTAACCTTTCCATTTTTCCATCTATCCATTCATGGTTCCATCCATCCATTCATCCTTCCCTCCATCCATTCTCCATCCCTCACCAGTATTCTCACTGCTAAGCTTATTGTTTGCCATATCATGACCATGACATCTGAACCCGAAGTGAGGACTCTAGAAGAGGCAGAAGAAGGCTCCCGCGGAAGGTAGCTTACCACAAGTCAGAAATACAATGACTTTTGCTTAGATGTTGATTAATTGGTTCTCCAACATTAAAGTCGTTATTATTATCTGCTGCTTTTCACTTTAAAAATGAACGCTTTCCACTTGAACTAGATGAGTAGAGCTTCCCTGAATGCCTCCGCGATGGATGAGCCAGAGCCAACAGTAGAACATAGTTAGCATCCAGTCAGCCATAGCCGTTTAGTATTAACTAATTACCTTTTGATAACATTGGTTATTTTTCATGGAAAAAAGAGAAATCTGAGCCCACACTAAACATTGATCTCTGCTAATCTGTCTCTCTCTCGCTCTCTCCCACCCTCTCACTCACCATGTCTTTGTCGCTGTTGTCCCTATTGTTCTTTTGCCCTCTCCAGCTATGCCCCTAAGGCCATATCTCTCTCCCCCCTCTCTCTCTCTCTCTCTCTCTCTCTCTCTCTCTCTCTCTCTCTCTCTCTCTCTCTCTCTCTCTCTCTCTCTCTCTCTCTCACCAACACTCCATACCAATACCAGCTGCTGCAAACCCACTGTTACGGCCTAGCATTCTACACACACATACACACACAAATTGACACACATCAAACATACACACAGAGACACACATACACACACATGTCATTGATAGGTTGCTCCCTTAAGAATAATGACCACTGTCTCTCCCTGCCTCCCCTTTCCGTGAACACAGAGGTAATGAAGTGCTACGCTCAACAGAGGAGTTATGAGTCCTACGCGAAAGTGAGATTTGTCCTCTCACACACAAACACACACAAAAATGTTTACACATAATACCATGGCATTATGTGTATTAATGTCAATGGCAAAACTTATGGCAACACACAGGCATACATGCATGCATACTCAGAACATGCTACTGACATACGAAGACACATATACCCAAACATACACATTTAGAAACACACACATACATACACACACACATTTTAATTTCATGCTGTATTGCCACAAACAAAAGCAAACAGACTGTCTGGGCTGCATTCTGAGAGGATCTACACGGTTGAATCACTGCTCATTTCAGTGATTTTCAAAGGAAGTGAACAAGCGACAAAATGCACGGACACACAGACACAGTATATCTAGTTACAGCAGCTATCGTGTTAGATCATGAATTTGATTACAACCACTACCAAGCAGCTCTCTGTGGTGTCGTTTAACCCCCTAAATAGTGTATGTGAGTGTGTGTGTGTGTGTGTGTGTGTGTGTGTGTGTGTGTGTGTGTGTGTGTGTGTGTGTGTGTGTGTCTGTGTGTGTGTGTGTGTGTGTGTGTGTGTGTGTGTGTGTGTGTGTGTGTGTGTGTGTGTGTGTGTGTGTGTGTGCGTGTGTGTGTGTGTGTGTATGTTTGTGTCTTTACATGTGGGCATGTGTGTGTGTGCATTGCCATATGTATGTGCCCATGTGCATCTGTGCACAATAGTTCAATGAAGTTACTCCACGCCTCAAATCCCATCTGCTGGAGATGCATCAAGGAGATGATGTTGTTTGCTCCGCCAACAGGAGCATTTACATTTACATTCAGGGCGTTGGCTTTGGATAAAAGCTACTTACAATAAATACATTTGTCAGAAGAAGGAGAAACAATATATCGCTGTCGATACAGTAAGGACGTTTATAGTACCAAGTGCCAAGCACTAACAATTGTTAAGTTAACTCGTACACAACAAAGGTGGCTAGGATAAGATGCTACACAACTAAGTACTATAAATAAGTGCGACATACAATAAGGGAGTACATTAAGTGCCAGGACGTACATAATGGCATATCACTAAAATGGAATGGCTTGAGAACCTTTCAAACCACTCAGACTACGTCCACCTAGTTTCTTGTCAGTACGTTTTCCGTACGTTTAACCGCGTCCTACTCCTCTCTTTTAAGTCTGCGTTGATTTTTCAAATTTTCTTTACAGTCTACGTTGTTAAGTCTACTTTTTCCAGCTTGTTTTCCCTTCTACTATGATTTTTTCAAAAAAGACAAAAAAAAAAGTATTTTTTTCCGACTCCTCCTCCACAGCTGCGTCCTTCTACCTCGTTACGTGATTCGCACCTCGTGAATTCTGAGAAAAAGTCATTAGTTGGATTTTTCCAGAGCGTGACGCTAGCCGGTCACACTGGACGACTAAACAAAGACGGGCGGACGAGAGGCCGCCCCGACTCCTCATTCAAACACGCTAAGTGACCATCTGTCCATTCAGCCTTGGCACATGTATGAGGAGCTCAACCTTCCAGAGCACCTCTCTCTCTCTCTCTCTCTCTCTCTCTCTCTCTCTCTCTCTCTCTCTCTCTCTCTCTCTCGCCCTCCAGCTGTTGCTAAATTAGCTGGGTAAAAAACGTCACCATGTGAACAGTTTAGGTTCCCTGCCGCACGTACAAATCTTCCTGTGTTCCAGCATGTAGGATAATAATGACTCCGTATTCTGCCTCACACCAAGCACGACTCTTATTTAACCAGAGATGCCATACAGCAGAACTCTAAACTCCTAGCAAACTCAAAGCCACCGCGAAAAAAAGTGTATTAGAAATTAATAGATTAATTACAAAGAGCAGACTGGACTGAACTGAAGGCTTTTAACTGTCAAAATGATCCGAACGAAGGGGAGGAAATGGGGACCTTAACTGTTTTAATTTGATTGACCTGCCATTGTGTCAACGATGGGTCAGGGAACATGCTATCCTTTAATGCTTCCTCAATGGCGAGTGGGGGAGCTATCATGCTACATGGCGAATAGAAAAAATCTTTGAAGTACAGATTTAAACTGCCGCCAGTTACAGTATCTTTATAGGACAGAAAATGACAGTTATTATCTGGTCCTTCAGGAGAGAAAAAACATTACGCGTGGCCACATGAAGAATGACGTGTAATCGTTCTTCAGATTAAATTCTTTGTATTTGTTTAGAAACGCGCCAATCAACTGGATCAGTTTCTCCGGCCTTTGTCCTGACCTCTTATCACCATTTAATTTCTCCATTTTGCATTTAACTATTCTTCCTTTATTCATGTACTCTTAAAAGGGCTTTATAAATGTTTTTAACAATTCACATTTCTATACTATTTCATATTGTATACTTTTACAGTAGTACTTGTATGGAGTGACCGTATTTAGCTTGTGTTAGTAACAAGCTGAAATTGATTTATTTTTCATATGTCAGTGGAGCGTAACATGCAGAAATAGACTTCTGACTGAAAAGTTTCAAGTCCTACAAGTAATTCATGAGCCTTTTCCACAGCGACTTACAGCTAATACACTCAGCTCTCCTTCAGACCACGTCATGGATGAGCGTAGTTATTGATTGGTGGAATGATTGTGTACCAAATCTTGATCTAGGAAGCTTCCATCCTAGAGACAGCCTGCAGACTTGGGTTTCAAACAACTCAGAACCGGACCCCCTTCACTGTGATCTTCCGGTGGGCCGCTACCTCCGCCTCCTCCTCTCCACTGCCCGTACATCTGTCTCCCCCTCCCCCCTCACGTCGATATCAAGGGCGAAGCAGCAGAATATGTTTCCATAACCCCCTGATGGGGTGGCCCTGGCCTCTCGTCTTATAATGACTGATAATCTAGCCCTCGCCCCGGCCACGCTCTAGCGGGTTAATAGAGGTGGAGGTGGGGATCGATGACCGGTGACTGCTCTGGTCACCCGCCACCGTCCGGCTGGATCTATGTCCCTCTCTACAATCCAGAGTAACATCTCTCTCTCTCTCTCTCTCTCTCTCTCTCTCTCTCTCTCTCTCTCTCTCTCTCTCTCTCTCTCTCTCTCTCTTTCTCTCTCTCTCTCTCTCTTTCTCTCTTGCTCTCTCTCTTGCTCTCTCTTGCTCTCTCTCTCTCTCTCTCTCTCTCTCTCTCTCTCTCTCTCTCTCTCTCTCTTTCTCTCTCTCTCTCTCTCTCTCTCTCTCTCTCTCTCTCTCTCTCTCTCTCTCTCTCTCTCTCTCTCTCTCTCTCTCTCTCTCTCTCTCTCTCTCTCTCTCTCTCTTCCTAAGTAAGGCTGCACAGATGCACACGCACATGATAAATAAAAACAGGCTAGGTTCAGCATTAGTGCCGGTCAGCTGGAGCCTCGACTGAGCCTGAGGAGGAGCGAGCGAGAGACAGAGAGAGAGGGACAGAGGGCAGGGAGGAGGGTCCAATACCTGCAACCAGGGGGCCTAGTTCCAGCAAGTGTTATTCAGTATTGAGTGGTCGATTAAATATTAACTATATCTGTCATTTCAGAACTATCATAATATTGAAGGGTAAAAAACACACACACACACACACACACACACACACACACACACACACACACACACACACACACACATACCACATACGGTTAGGGTAACAATCCCTTGTTTTCTTCAAAGAAACTTATTTCCTGATTACCTTTTGCTTGGTGAAGTCGAGTTGAACATATGTTAAGTTCAACGTGATTGCTGAGCTCGGAGGATCCTCAATCCTCCGAGCAGGCTTCAATGTATGAATTGTACATTTGGTAGGTTCCTTATTGACACTTGTCAAGCGTAGTAGGTAAGCACTCACAGACTTCCACAAGTACGTATCTCGATGTTAATCCCCAAGTCCAATAACTATTTTAATGAGCCCCCTCAAAGGAAGGGCAGATGGTGAATGGAGAGTTTACAGAGTTTGCACATTAAAAGATGGGCAACAGGTCCCTTAAAGACTAGCACAGAGCATGATGGGAAACCTTTCTACTAGAGCTGTCAGTTAAACGCGTTATTAACGGCGTTAACGCAAACCAATTTTAACGGCGTTAAAAAAATTATCGAAAACAAAGAAGCAGTAGCCTGACTGCTATGTTCAAACTACATTTGTTCAAAGCAGTCGTTTAATTGCACTATAGGCTCTTTTTTTGTATCGTCCTGTTTTGATCAGTATATGCCAATGTTGTTATCAATAAAAAATAATTTGCACAAGACAAGCCGATGCACTTCACCATGTTGATAAGAGAATTAAAATGAGAAGAATTATGGGACAAAAAAATCAAGGGATATTTAGCATAGAAAAATAATTTGCGATTAATCGCGATTAATCGTGAGTTAACTATGACATTAATGCGATTAATCACGATTAAATATTTGAATCGCTTGACAGCTCTACTTTCTACGTATCAATTTGTAGGTTTCAGTTGCCTCCCTTTCCAACCACTGTTTTAAATTAAACTGCGTGCCTATTGCTGTACACATTTGAACAACTTGTTTAAAAAGCCGCGATTTCGTGAATGACAGGGTGCGTGGGCATTATGAATTGCTGACTATTTTTTATGGTAAATTATGCTAAACCTTAAAGAGATGACTCTGCTCCCTTCAGGAGGAAAGAGAGGAAGGGAGAGGGAGGGTGGGAGCTTCTTTACTATGGATTGCTGTGTTCCTGTATGAACTGATCTCTTGTATATGAATACGATGGAAAAAGAGAAAGGGTAGAGGCATGAGAGAACGAGAGGAAAGGAGTGGTGGAAGAGAAATGGAGAGAAGGTTTATTTATTTGGTGTTGGTTTGGTGTGCACTCGTACATTAATACGAGAGAGAGAGAGAGAGAGAGAGAGAGAGAGAGAGAGAGAGAGAGAGAGAGAGAGAGAGAGAGGGAGAGAGAGAGAGACCCCCTCAACCAGGAGTGCCAGCGCCTCCTTAGCTCAGGACCTGAACAACTTTTATGCACGGTTTGAAGCTGGCACTAACACCGCCACCTCGCCGGCATATGACAACAACCACGTCAGCAAGACAGCTAGTGCGACTGAAGAGTGTTCCACAGTTGAAGAAGTGCAGGCAATCTCTGTGACTGAACATCACGTGAGGAGCTCAGCTAGCTAATATTCAACCTCTCCCTGGCCAAGGCTGTGGTCCCTACCTGCCTCAAGAGATCCACTATTGTCCCTGTGCCTATGGCTCCCCAGCCTGCTTTAATGACTATCGACCAGTGGCCATGACCTCGGAGGTCATGAAGTGCTTCGAGAGGCTGATCAAAGATTACATCTGCATGTAAAATAAAAGTTGAATCTTGAAAATAAATAAAAAGAGAGAGAGAGAGAGATAATTGAATGAGAGAGATAAATGATTGAGAGTGCGAGAGAGGGAGAGAGAGGTTTGAGAGAGAGAGCGAGAGAGGGAGAGAGAAAGAGAGAGAGAGAGAATACTCCTTATTTTCATCATGGACAAGCTGATTGGCATATGCTCGTACATGAATATAACAAGAAGGAAAGGGAGAGTGACTCGAAGGCCCACAACCGATGTCTCCATCCCCAGATTAGAGCAAAACATTGAGATCACAAGCCGCCCTGGGAATCAATCGGCTTCCAAAAGGTCAACAATAATTGCGAAAACCGCACAGCCATGAAATGTTAATGAATGGTTTGAGCAGCGGGCAGGCACATAACAAATACCATTTATCACATCACGCCGCGCAATACCCCAGTTTATCAATAACAGCGCTATTGAAGACTGACGCTTACATCCCTTATTCCCCGAGACATCTCGTTTATTTGCATGCTGCAGAAACGCTCCTCGGTACTTTGCCCGGCGAGACGGACATCAATCCCGGAACGGGGTAGAATAAACCTCCTATGTCACCAGCCTTCGATTTTCCAGACCTTTGCAATGAGCTAGCTGGGACTTTTTGAGCAATCCAAACAAATTCACAATCCATATCGCTCTGAAACTGTGTGGGGTCGAGTTAGAATCCTGTGATGTGATCCTACGGCTCAAGGGAGAAAGGCAGATATGCCTTGGTTATATTGTAGATGTAGATATATTGTTTTGTAGATTCAAATAAATGTTTCTCGGATAAATTTTCTCCTTTGGGATTTCAATATTCTTTTACATCAGTATATTTTTAGAGCTCCTCTGCATTAGCTAGTTGTTGAGAGTCACATTAAATGCATCATAAAAATGTGTGTCAGGAAAACCTTAACTGAACACATCTGATTCCATACACCAATTATGTTAAAAAAGCAGTCACAACTTAGAAATAAGCATTGTGACATATCCCTGGTATTCCCGTTAAGGGCACTAGAATTTCTTCCAGGATCCGTCCTGGGCAGTCTGAGGAGTCATCCATGCTTAATGTATGACATGGAGCAACATAACGTTGGCACATTGATTCCAAGAAAATCGGCTAATCACGACGAATAACAATTTGTGTCTTAATAATTATATTGTATTGTATACATTGAAAAATTACAGCAATACATACCTGGTAACAACATCTGCAGGAACAGTTTTCCTCTAGTGTCGTGGTACATCTTCTTAAATACTGGGTGGGTACAAAGCCTTGTTTGTTTCCATGGTATTACCATATTCTCACCATATCCTTTGTAATAGATAATTCCATGGTCCATTCAGTTAACTGGAACTTGTACAATATATGTTCTGCAACGTTACTAAGTAAAACATGACAATTTACCCAGCAAGTGTAGATAGCTGTACTGATTAACGTTTGACCCTAAAGTGTTATCTTACTATGAGTGGGTCTCAAAGATTAACTTCACGTGATTTGGTTGAGATTCCTCGGAACTCGATATGCATGGATTCTCTATTAGACTGTGGACATCAATAAAGAAGATTCTAACTTCACCTTTCGGATACCTTATTGATCAAAACAACATGGTGTCAGAAGTGGGATTCTTCCTGAAGACATCACCCGGACAACTTAATCTCTCAGAACGTTAACTTTGAAGTCTCAACCGCGGTAAGCGACACCATCGAAACGGCAGATGGATTCAGACGACCCTCTCGTTTTCGATGAGAATGTGGCAGTGCACAAGTTTGAACGAGAATATGATATTTTCATTGCCGCCGCACACGGCGATAAACCTGCCCGAACGAGAGCTTATATACTCCTCAACCTCGCAGGACCAGAGGCCATAGAGAGGGAGCGGTCATGTGGAATGAGTAGCGACATTGTCAGACGTATGCTGCTAAAAGAGACTGACCTAACACTGTCTAGAGCACTACGCATTTGCCAAATTAGTGAGCTCAATGAAAAACATATCAAAGCCCTCCCCCACATATAAAACAGTCAGACACCATTATAACCTTCAAGTCACAACTCAAAACTCACCTGTTCAAACTCGCACACAACGTCTAACTGATCACTGTCTTGATTGTTTGTTTGTTTTGTCTTGTTTTTATTTTATTTATTTATTTACTTATTTATTTATTCATTTATTTATTATTTTTTTTTTTCCACAATGTCTTGTTTTTAAACGATTTATGATAACTTTATGCCCTGTAAGGTGACCTTGGGTATTATTATTATTATAAATTATATGGTAAGAGACTGGTCGTACCATGGAAACAAACAAGGCTTCCTTTTACATTACAGTTTCAGCTTACTTACTGGGTAAATTGTCATGTTTTACTTAGTAATGTTGCAGAACATATATTGCACAAGTTTGTGTTTATTGCATGGATAATGGAATTATCCAATACAAAGGATATGGTAAGAACATGGTAATACCATGGAAACAAACAAGGCTTTTTACCCAGTATTTAAGAAGATGTACCGTGACACCAGAGGAAAACTTCCAGCAGAGGTTGTTACCAGGTAAGTATTGCTATAATTGTTCAATTTAAATAAAAACAACACAGTAGTTTCTGAGGTAAATCGAATAAACCTTTTATAAATGGGTGTAGCTATGAACAATAACTAAATAAGAAATAGTAATTTATTGGAAGGTACTATGTTCATTTCTATATCGTACATAATTAAACCTGGGCTGTTACCAACATAAACCTTGGATAACTAAAATTGTAACTTGATGGGTAATAGAATAGTTGTTTCTAAGAATTGGTTGCCTACTTTCCTAGGAAGTACACAATTATATCTGATTTATTACCATCCTAAAACAACTTACAACTTACAACTTACAACAAGTTACAACTACACAGTACTTAGTTGAGTTGATGGGTAATAGTCAGTGCTTAATTTGTAAAGTGGGAGGTCCCGGAACGCAGAGGGGGGGTGGATCCGGCGACTTAGTACGGGGGTTAGAGGTAATGGAACAAAGAAAAATACACTGCCTACTAGGGTTGTGCCGATGAACGATGTCATCGTCTGTCGTGATGGCTGACTGACATCAGGATGGAGGGCCACTGGGCCACCATCGTGATGGCATGCCCCCCCCCCCCCCCCCCCCCCCCCCCCTTTCCCACTAATCCTAGTCTCTTATAGAGTTAACCTAAATACTTTGCTGGGATTGCTCTGTAAATTAAATTGAGAACCTAACTGATGCATGCTATTTTAAATACGGCAGCCTTTTCCAGAGATGTGACGTGTTAGTCTTCCGCGATCTGATCGCATTTCTCGAGTCAGATTACGCAGTGCCATGTCGCCAAACTAGGACTGTGCGGCTGGAGAAAATGTACAGCGAAGCAGCAGCCTCCCTCCGTGAGATCCTGTCCTTAGCGGAGAATGTTGCCATCACCACGATGCTTGGAAAGCGTCGGTTACGGAGTCGTGCTTGACCGTGACTTTTTCAACGACTGGGTTGTGCAGAGTGCGATCCTGAAGACCCGCTCAATGCCAGAGAGGCACACTGTGGGAAACATGAATTTTAGTTTCCAACTATTTATTTAAAAACTAAAATATCTGTTTTAATGTGTGTATGTTCAATCAAATGTTTTTATATCTTAAACAAATTCCGTTGCAAAGAGGAGGCGCGGAGGTTCAATATCCTAATGAAAAAGAGTTAGTCGGTCAACGCTGGCACATTTTGCCGATTGTAAATTGACAAGAGAAATTGTAAACGTTCACAATCCTGCTCTGTGATATTTAATTTATCGTAATTTCTATTAACTTGTGCGTGGCGCACATGCATGTGTTCATGCATCGTTTTTTCCTCGCTGCTGCTTGCTCCTCAGATGCGGCGAATTTCAAAACTGTCGGGCGTGGTAAATGTTGGCCCGCTCCTTTCAGTGCGTCAACAGATCTCCGACATTTTCAAATGACGTTAAATCTTAATAAACAACATGAAATTCTTAGGATTTGTTCTGTAAATTTATGTAGCCTATGCATATTATTATTTTAACAAATTTTTATTTTTTATTTTTTATATGAGAGGTACCGGATCTGCCCAAATAAGTACCGGAACACAGGGAGGCCAAAATTAAGAGGTGCCGGATCTTGTTCCGGCAGGATCCGGCTCAAATTAACCACTGGTAATAGTGGAGGTTTTTCTTGATACTTCAGCTGTAGTTTACTTACCTTCTTATTACCAGTGGTAATCAGTACCCAACAATATCTATGATTCACTATATATTTACAAGGTCAATACCTAATTAATTAGGGGACTGTAAAAGGAAGGGTTACCAAATAAATAATAAACAAGCTTCACAGAGATTAGCCGGCACTTAGCAGGAAAACAAAGGCTGGGTGTTGGGGAGCGTGTCAGTAATTAGCGCCTTCCTCAAGTATGGTTACAGGTGGACCATGGAACCCTCCAGCCGGGAGCCAGCAACCCTACAGACCCCATCCACTCCCCCCACCACAACCACCCCCACCCCCATCCGGCCCTCGTATCAGCCTTTTTTCATCTCCTCCGGCGGTGTGAAGTGCCAAGAAGACGGACCAACCTGCCACTATAAAAAAATACATAATTAATGATAAATCATTTTAATCCTCTGCCGTTCGAACCCTGCTCTGCATAAACCTCTCACCCACACTCTCACCTCCGCCTCTTACTCTAGTTTAATATGACCAGACATCTTTCCCACCTGCCGTTCATTCTCCTCTCCCCAGACCTTCAGCACCTCCCTCCTCGGTAGACACTTCAAATCATCAGGATTCCCTCGATTCCATCCCTCCTCCCTCCTTTTCCTCTCTATTTCTCTCTCTCTCTCTCTCTCTCTCTCTCTCTCTCTCTCTCTCTCTCTCTCTCTCTCTCTCTCTCTCTCTCTCTCAACCTCAACCTATCGCCCTGGCTGTGTGAGGACCACCGAACAGCGGCAAACAAGCTTCCCTCTACCCCCCTCTCCTCTCTGTTTTTACAGCCCTTTCCGATTGGCAGTTGTCATGGCAACAGGGTAAACATGGCATCAATGGAGGTTAAGCATCACTCTGCTAATATTTATCACCCTCTTAAGTGTTATGGCCTCATGATGATTGCGTGATCGTCAAAGCTCCGGATACGTGCCTGTCTTTGTGTGTGTGTGTGTGTTTGGGTTTGTGTGTGTCTGTGTTTGCATGTGTGCGTCTGTGTTTGTATGTGTGTGTGTGTGTGTGTGTGTGTGTGTGTGTGTGTGTGTGTGTGTGTGTGTGTGTGCTTGCTCGCATGTGTGATTGTGTGTGTGTGTGTGTGTGTGTGTGTGTGTGTGTGTGTGTGTGTGTGTGTGTGTGTGTGTGTGTGTGTGTGTGTGTGTGTGTGTGTGTGTGTGTGTGTGTGTGTGTGTGTGTGTGTGAGGGGATGGGAGGTACAGAGGGACACATACATTCAGAAAGAGTGAAAGAAAAGAGAGAAACTATTCAAGAAAGCGAGGAAATTAAACGAAAATATAAAAGTAAATAATATAAAAGAAAAAAAGAATGAATGAAGAAAAAACGAATGATGAAAGGAAGGGAACATTTAAAAACAGACATTTAAATAAAGATAAAGAGAGGGAGAGTGGAAATAGGAAGAAAATAATGGAGGTTAGAAACACATAAGGAAAGCATGAGAAGGCTAGGAGGTGAGAGGAGGAGGTGGCCTAACACCAGACTCTACTGATGCTGTTGCCAGCTGGCTGAGCACATAAGAGGTCCCTAGGGGAGAGAGAGGCTATGCATCTGTCTCTCTCTCTCTCTCTCTCTCTCTCTCTCTCTCTCTCTCTCTCTCTCTCTCTCTCTCTCTCTCTCTCTCTCTCTCTCTCTCTCTCTCTCTCACCTACCACATGACGCAGTGACCCATCATACATGTTACCAATCATCAGACACCCACTACATGGCTGATGGTCTGTCTGTCTGGCAGTCTGTCCGTCCGTCCGTCTGCCACTCATGCTCTGAGTCAATCTGAAGTCATATACATGACAAGTTCAGAAAGTGCCCATCGTCGATGTGGAGATGCCTCATCGGAGCTAGAGCCGAACCTAGCGGCGAACCTAGCGCTGAACCTAGCACTGAACCTCGTGCAGCACCTCCACCAGTTCTGAAATAATAATAATAATAACGAAAAATATCCTCATCAACCCATCTGATGTCACTTCATTCCCCTCACCTGAGCTTCCCAGTTAATTTTTTCTAACTTGCACCTCAGTACCATTATATACCAGTTCAATTTACTTGTTCCATTGTTGCTTCTTAGTTTTTCTTAGTGTTTTCAGTCAGTTCATGAAATGCAGATTATTCAGTGTCCTTATGAAAGGCCCTTTTTGGTACATTTCCAGAGTTGTCTGCCAGTGGAACTCTTCCCTGCTCGTTCCTGCAGCTGACCTTGACAGGATGTTTTTTACGTTAATTTACACATTTTTAACTTATTATGCCTCATTCCAATAACCTAATGTTCGTCGTTTTACGTATCATTTCTGCCCCAAGCCCCCAATGTCCCTGTGGCCTCAACCTGCTGATATCACCCCAGCAGGTGGTGAATCACTTTTGTCTGATTGGGTTTAGCAATTGGGCAGCAATTATGATAAATGATAAATGGACTGCATTTTTAGAGCGCTTTTCTAACCAGTGGCCACTCAAAGCACTTTACATTATTGTCTAACAGCCACCCCTTTATTCACCCATTCTAGACCGACGCGGTGTCAGCCATGCAAGGCGTCAGCCAGCTCGTCAGGAGCAGTGATGGTGAGGTGTCTTGCCCAGGGACACATCAACACTCACCTAGGAGGAGCCGGGGATCGAACTAGCAAACTTTGAGTTACCTTTTTTTCTTTTTTTATTATATTTAGGAAGTTTTCAGTCTGCTTGTTTTCCCTAACCTGTTTAGTTCTGTTTCTTTCTCTGTATGTTTAGTGAATTCTATTGTATTCTAAACTTGCTGCTGAGTCTCATTGGGGTCCATGTTCAACAAAACCCTGACGTAGGCACTACAGTCTAGCATTTCTCCCAAAGCCTATGTTGTGAACTTGCAGATTCCTCGGAGGCCGTAGTATACGCCTGTCAAAACTATTCCACACCTGCCTCCCAATGCTTTATCCTATATTCTTTGTTCTCGCTCTCTCCTATACCGGCGACTGCAACACACGCACAAACACACACGCACACACACACAGACACATGGGTGCACATCACCGCAAGCATGCACATTAGCTGACTCCTGTGTGTGTGTGTGTGTGTGTGTGTGTGTGTGTGTGTGTGTGTGTGTGTGTGTGTGTGTGTGTGTGTGTGTGTGTGTGTGTGTGTGTGTGTGTGTGTGTGTGTGTGTGTGTGAGAGAGAGAGTGAGAGTTACAAATTATTTGTTTCTGTGTTGGTACCATTGACTTAACCAGAGGTTTTCAACCTGTGTACCACGAGGTCCATTCATACCTGATAACCTGCACACACCCATCACATGGGTAAAAGTGAAGAACCCTGACAGATCAACAGAAAGCACTTAAACACTAAAACAAAAACAACGGCATCCAGTTTGAAACATTCAAACACGTTTGACACGAACACATAATGCACCAGAACAATGTTTCAACAATGTAATCACTTAACAAAGACCTGTTTCCCTCGAGTGGGAAGGCCGGTTCTTAATTCTGCACTTAAAAAAAGCAAAGCAAAAGTTATGAACGTAATAAGCATTGTTTGATTATGGCGGATACATGTCAGACCCCTGTGAAAAGACTTTTTTTACTAAAGGAGTAATGTTTTGTCTTATGTGTAGTTGCACATGTTGTATTTTTTGTGTTTGTTTACCTGAACTATGTGTGTTGCGAATATTTGAACACTGACGCTGATTCTATGTTGTGCAAGTTCTCTCCACTCCCAAATCCAACCCTACAATCCAATTAAATACATATTGTTTTATAAATGATGTCATTGCCTGTCTGATTTTAATGAGGTTATATATGTTTGCTAATTATTTGGCAGTGACTTAATTGAGTTTTTTGACATGCAATATGGGGCAAATCTCCCTAATAACACTAACATCCCACACGTCATAACATTTGTGTGTGAAATTTTTCATAATCAATCACCAGGAATTTTTGTTGCTGTGTCGTTTTGGTCAATATTTGGTGTGCTTTTTGCCCAAAAAGGTTGAAATCCACGGTTCTGCGCCATCCATCCTCTATTTTTGGTTTGAAGTTTACATCTGTATATATTTTGATATTTTATATTTTGTGTGCCTGTACTTCTGTACATTGACTAAGTTCTCCTTAGACTTGTCGGATTGTGTGTGTGTGTGTGTGTGTGTGTGTGTGTGTGTGTGTGTGTGTGTGTGTGTGTGTGTGTGTGTGTGTGTGTGTGTGTGTGTGTGTGTGTGTGTGTGTGTGTGTGTGTGTGTTTGTTTGATAGACAGCTGTGGTCATCCACCTAATGACTTTGTCCTCGCTAACCACCAGTTTTTTTTCTCCTATCACGCCAGGAAGCATTAAGGGTCAGCCTGGACAGTCCTAGTTCAGATCTGGCATTGTGATCTGATGAGCTAGCCCACATCCCGAGGAGGTCAGGCTCGCCTTCTGATTGGATAACAGTGGTATTTGGACAGTAGTACAGCCTACATGCCTACACGTGGCCCGCCAGGGTTCTCCTCCTTCTCCTCAGAAGGTATACACCACTACACACACATGGACTCAAATGATCTAACATTAACCATATCAGCCTATGAATGACATGTATCTGAAACTTAATAAAAAAAATATTTTCCTTTTCAGGAACCATTACATATCTATTGTCGTATCGCCCGGCCGTACTGTAAGTCTCTTTGAATGAGTGTGTCGTGAAACCAAAAGATAGTAATAGTGAACATGCCTCTTAGCCAGCAGTTGTCAAGCTCTTTAAACACCAGCTGCTTGGGTCTTGGTTTGGCAAAGACAGATTAAACAAGTTGTTCTTGCTCATAGAAAATGACATTGAGATAGAATAAGTACACACATTTGACAGTTAATATCCGCTCATAAATGTTTCCAACAGCCTGAACACACTGAGGCTGTGACTTCATGCATTAGCTTCTGTGAGGACAGCTGTATCACAGCGCACACCAGTTGTAACGACGACAGAGCCTGGCGCACAGCAAGTCTAAGAGAGCTTTGTTTGGAGAAGGCTTTCACGAGAAAGGTTTAGACTGGCTAAGTAAACGTTTGGCAAGTCCATCAGAGTGGCCAAACGTCTGAGAAGCTGGGACAATAATTCTCAGCAAGTCTCATCAGTGTGCGAGGGACTACATGAGATCACCAACCCCCCAAAACTGAATGACCTGAATGACTGCAGTTTGGGCCAACAATGGTACAATCCTGACTCTGAACCACCAACCCAGCTCCTCTCCACAGCTATCACACCTCTTCTTTCCAGCCTGAATAAAGACACTAAGGCCCCGTCCACATGGAGCCGAGTTTTTGGTGAAACCGCATAAGTCTTCTGCGTTTTTCTGAAACCATGTCCCAGGGTGGTTTCAAATATATCCGGCCTAGGTGGTTTCATCTTAGGATTCGTGTCGACCCCTGAAACGCAAACGATGATGTCATTGCCCACCCACCAGGTGGACGACGTCGGAGTTGCGTTGAATTCTTTTTATTTTTATTATTTTTGTAGCTTTAAATACAGCCCCCTTGATACATTGTGTCAGGGTGTGGGTGTCTCCCTGTGTTTCCCTCCTGTGTTGATTACTGTTCCCTCCCCTAATGTGTCTCAGCTGTTCCTCGTTGTGTTTGTTATTTTATGCCCTCGTCTTTCCTTTGTTCCTTGTGCTGTCATTGTGGTTTGCTGTGGTTAGTGTTGGTGGTTAGTCTTGCGTGTTCCCTCCCGAGTTCCGAGTTGTCTCCCGAGTTCCCTGATTCTTGTGCCTTAGCGCTTAGGCTTGAATAAAGTGCCGTTTTCGAGAAACCGTCTGCGTTTGGGTCCTACCTGCCTGCATGCACCCGCAGTTACCTTAACAGAATGACAGCACCAGGAATGGACCCAGCGGACGATCAGGTTAGCCGTGAGCGGCAGGATTTATTTATTTTGAAGGCAATAGATCGCTGGAAGAGTTTGGGGTGCCACCCGGTTAGCCGTGAGCTGCAGGATTCATTTTTTATGAAGGCGATAGCTCGCTGGGAGAGTTTGGGGTACCACCCGGTTCCTCCTGGCACTCCAGCTCCCGCTTTGACTCCGGTCCCCAAGCCCTGTCCGGTTCCTGAGCCCACTCCTAGCCTTCCAGAGGGGGACCGGCCTCTTCGCCTGCTTGAGGTGGTCCACCCTCCGCTCCTGCCTGAGGGGGCCCGCCCCCTGCTCCTTCCAGAGGGGGACCGGCCTCTGCTCCTGCCGGAGGGGGTCTCCCCTCCAGACCGTCCAGGGGAGGCACGCTCCCCGCTCCTGCCTGTGGGGGCCCTCCTCCACTCCTTCCCGAGGGGGGTTCCCCTTCAAGGCCTTCCACCAGAGGGGACCCGCCCCCTACCTGGCCTTCCACCAGAGGGGACCCGCCCTCTACCCTGTCCACCAGAGGGGACCCGCCCCCTACCTGGCCTGCCACCAGAGGGGACCCGCCCCCTACCTGGCCTGCCACCAGAGGGGACCCGCCCTCTACCCTGTCCACCAGAGGGGACCCGCCCCCTACCTGGCCTGCCACCAGAGGGGACCCGCCCTCTGCCTGGCCCTCCTCCTGAGGGGACCCGCCCTCTGCCTGGCCCGCCTCCTGAGGGGACCCGCCCTCTACCTGGCCTGCCTCCTGAGGGGACCCGCCCTCTACCTGGCCTGCCTCCTGAGGGGACCCGCCCTCTACCTGGCCTGCCTCCTGAGGGGACCCGCCCTCTACCTGGCCTGCCTCCTGAGGGGACCCGCCCTCTACCTGGCCTGCCTCCTGAGGGGACCCGCCCTCTACCTGGCCTGCCTCCTGAGGGGACCCGCCCTCTACCTGGCCTGCCTCCTGAGGGGACCCGCCCTCTACCTGGCCTTCCTCTGGAGGGGACCCGCCCTCTACCTCGCCTTCGCCGGCCTCCTGAAGGGTTCCGCCTTCACCGCTGCCGGGCTTCTGAGGGGGTTCTGTGCCACTGCAGGTCTCCTGAGCGACTGAGCCCTCATCGTCCTTGCCGCCGGCCTCCTGAAGGGTTCCGCCGTCACTCTGCCTCTGCTTGCCCCTCAGGCCGTCCGCCTGAGGCTCCCTGCCATGCCCTGGGGCAGTTTTCTGGCCGCCCGCCTGACGTCCCTCGGCTCTGCCCCAGTCCATTTATTTTTTTTTGATTCCCCCCTCCTGGCGCCCCTCCACCCACCCGTTTTGGGTTTGACTTTCTTTGTTTTTTGCTTGTCGTGGGTCGCCTGGGAGTCGACCCTTAACGGGGGGGTACTGTCAGGGTGTGGGTGTCTCCCTGTGTTTCCCTCCTGTGTTGATTACTGTTCCCTCCCCTAATGTGTCTCAGCTGTTCCTCGTTGTGTTTGTTATTTAAGCCCTCGTCTTTCCTTTGTTCCTTGTGCTGTCATTGTGGTTTATCGTGGTTTGCTGTGGTTAGTGTTGGTGGTTAGTCTTGCGTGTTCCGTGTTCCTTGTTCCCTCCCGAGTTCCGAGTTGTCTCCCGAGTTCCCTGATTCTTGTGCCTTAGCGCTTAGGCTTGAATAAAGTGCCGTTTTCGAGAAACCGTCTGCGTTTGGGTCCTACCTGCCTGCATGCACCCGCAGTTACCTTAACACATTGAATTACTAACTATACATGAAAGAGTATTACTGCTCAATTTAAAAGGTTGAATCACCTCGCGCAAGCTGTTGCAGGGTTGATGCACTACACTTTTTTTTGTGGAGAACCAGCACCTTGAATATTTACTACAGCGTTTCTACGGCTCGATGCGTTTTCGCAATGAGTCCGTCTTGCCATAGATATTCCTGAAACGCATCAAAGGAAAACGGAGGGGAAAAGATTGTTTTCGCCCGTCTGAACAGGGCCTGGGCCCAGTTTCCCGAAAGCATCGTTAGCCTAAGTGGATCGTGAAGTGCGGCGTACGAGCATCGTACAGTTTTCACACCGTTTCCCGAAAGCATCGTAGGTAACGAACTTCGTGAAAATGCTCGTAGCTAACGAGGACTCCAGGGGTACTCGACTCCAGGACGCTAAGAGCATCGTTAGCCTACTATAGCCTCAGTGGCGTCACCAGCGGACACTCCTAGTATTGGATGCGTTTTATTAAAACCCATCCAATACCACGGAATGCCCAGCTTGAGCCATTTCTTAACCAAAAACAATGGTTACCGCCGATATATTACTCATAGACTACTGTTAGATTTAAACAGCAAAAATAGAGACAGAAGTCAACAACAACATAATTTATTGCAGCAATTAAAACTTCCAAAAATACAAGTGCAGCCAAAATGTACCGATCAAACTCCACCTCACAAGACATATAATAAAATCAAATGATTCCATTGCTCTTGTGTGGGAGGTCGCTTTCGAGCTGCACTTGCTGTCTCCCTCTGATTTTAATTCAACCATCGTGGTTAAAATGTCCTCATATTGATCAATGACAGAAGACATAGGCTACTTTATTGGACCCTGTCTAGACAGTAACGAAAATCCCTGACCATAGTTAATCGCGTTTGTGGTCTACACTCAGACGTGAACTCATTATTGCATGCGGGTGTCTTCATTCATTAAAAAATTAAAACATTCGGGAGTATGCAATACAAATTATTCTAAAATGGTCAGAGACTCCGTCCGTTCACCAGTGAACCAAGAAAGCCTGCGCCGTGACGAACGGGGAATTTGACCCCCTCGGTTTTACACAGGAAACTTGAGATAAGTAGGTGAAATCACCGGGCGTGCCAAGCTGCGACCGAACCGGCTCGGCAGTGTAAAAAGACCTATAGCCAGGGTTCGACTTAGGTGGGAGCCAGTGGTTAGGTGGGAGCCAGCCATAGAGAGAGGTCTGGCTCCCATGAAAGCAGCAAACTCAAATATCTGTGGGGGTCTCTGAAAATACAGCAGCATAATATTGTAATTACAAATAAGCTATTTTCCCTTCCACATGCAGAGAAATATTGAAGTTAATTGGGATAATAGAACGCCGGTCATTATCGGGAAAATTAGCCCAGACAGGGCGAACCGGACACCAACGCGAAACGGAGGTGCTTCGACTTGAAGGGGCTTATTTTCGATAATGAGCGGCTACTTGCCAAACGCAAAATTAACTTCACAAGGTGTCTTTTTACAGTTTATTTGCAAGATCCATCCTGAGAATGATCGTACCAGCGAAGATGCATCGTTATCGGGAAACTGGGACCAGGGGCCTGTACCACGAAGCTCGCTTAGAGGGTTAGTGAGGTATGTTGAGCTCAAAGCCTGGGATAGTTGTACCATGAAAGTCGATCTCTTTTAGCGTCGCTGTATCACCATGGTGACTTATGCTCGCAACCAAACCTGGTCGGGAGCAGTTTTTCGGCTTAGTCTAGCCGGAGATCGGCTACTTAAATCGCCGTGCGCAGCTTCCTAGCCCCTTCTCTGACAATGTCGTCACCATTTGTGGGTGTTCCCGTGGACCTCGGCGCACTTCTCGTACAGGCGTCTCTCCGGAGACAGAGGGTTTTACGGGACAGAACCGATCCCTTGGCATTGTCTGACGATATTCAGATTTCAGACTTTATTGTCATTGTGCAAAAAACGAAATTGGGGTTCTTCATGAGAGATACAGATTCTCATCAGAGGGTGTTCGTCATTTGATCGTCCTTTTGGACCTTATGTAGACAATGATTATTGTTGCGCATTGTGTCTCCGTGACAGAGTGCTAGAGTGGAGGTAGCGCGTCACTCTTGAATTTCTTCGCGGGGGGTTCGACTCCCAAGTGACGCGAAATTATGTGAAGCTTAAAAAGTCCCAATTCTCATGCATATGGAATACTTTCACTAAAGCTTATGGAATTATATTTTTGTGCTTATTTCGAACTTGAACCCATATAGACTGCTTGATCTATCGTAAAGGTGAGAAAAATGACGCAAAAAAAAACCCTTTCACATGAACGCGCACTGAACCTAAGATAACCTTAAGCGGAAAGCCTGGTTCAACTAATTGAATCTAAAGTGAGCTTCGTAGTACCATTTAACTCTGATTGCGAGTTGCGGCTCTGTCGAGCCAGGTTTTCCCAAGAAAGCCTGGGTATGTTCAACGAGGTTCGTGGTATACCCCCCTGTTCTTCTCGGACTGTGTGTTTATAAACAGCGAGCAGGCTTTATGCGCATGCTTGCCTCTCCTTCTTCTTCTTTTTGCTGTAATTCTGAAGCAGAAGCAGTGCTCCTTATGGGCCTTGAATGTGTACCACAGCGTTTCTACAGCTCGATGCGGTTTCGCAATGAATCCATATTTTCAGAGATATTCCTGAACCGCAGAAAACGAAAACAGATCGTTTTCTGCAGGATAACAACAAACAGAAGCTTGCTCTGGGTCACGAGCTTTGAGTATGTGCAAGAAGGGGTCACGCGCGGGGAGCGGGGGGAGGGGAAGTGCAGTACGACCGTTTGATTGACGTACTTACTGTCCAATGCCACTCGGTGGGTCTGGAAATCATTGGCTGGAGTTTTCGAGCCCTGCCTGTTCCACAGGTGATTGACTTGTTTAATTTTCATGTCAGTACTTCTAACTCAGTGGCTGTAAGTGGATTATGATAAGGATTTCAAGTTATTTTGCAAAAATGGCCAAAAAAGAGAATGCCATACCCAACCTTTAACTAAGGTATTTGTTTACATATTATTTAATAGAATCTTGGTTAGGGTTAACACTGGCCCTATAAGATAAAGTTGAAATGAACACCAAACACAACTGGCTCATATGATGTTGCTTTTTATACAACAGTTAGTTCCGACCAATTAATTTGATTGGACAAGAGGCATTCCATGAGTGCTGATGTAGAGTATAACAGCACTGGGACTGTTAACTATATATTAGAGCTGTCAGTTAAACGCGTTATTAACGGCGTTAACGCAAACCAAATTTAACGGCCTTAAAAAAATTATCGCGCGATTAACGCAATTATTTTATTAAAATAAAAATAAAAAACTTTTTTTTTATTTTTATTTCCTTTGGCTCAAAACAAAGAAGCAGTAGCCTGACTGCTATGTTCAAATGACATTTGTTCAAAGCAGTCGTTTAATTATAACTATAGGCTCTTTTTTGTATCGTCCTGTTTTGATCAGTATATGCCAATGTTGTTATCAATAAAAAATCATTTGCACAAGGCAAGCCGATACACTTCACCATGTTGATAAGAGAATTAAAATGAGAAGAATTATGGGACAAAAAAATCAAGGGATATTTAGCATAGAAAAATAATTTGCGATTAATCGCGATTAATGTGAGTTAACTATGACATTAATGCGATTAATCACGATTAAATATTTTAATCGCTTGACAGCTCTACTATATATACATGTATCACTCCAATTTAAAGGTGTTTAAATTGTGTTTAAACCGTTAATGTTAGTAACGATTTTTATGTAGCTTAGATAGCTAGTGTGTTTATGTGTTGCTTGGCAACAGTTCAGACTCAGACCAGTTGCGGATCAATTTGTGTTCTCGGAACCAAATAAATCATTAAATACACAAATAGATCATGATATGTTTTTGCTTATTACTTATAGCTAATAAATGCTTGTAGAACTGTTGTATAAAAGAAATATCACACTCGAGGTCGTGCTGTTCTACTGAATATCAGCACGGCTGTGATTAATTTTGGCTTCGACCAACGGCCGAATCACAGCCGTGCTGATATTCATTAGAACAGCACTCCCTCTCGTTTGTTATTGCTTTATTTTCTTTTAAGCACCAAACTCACCAAGGCACTTCAGTCCAGTCCTTTCTCTCTCTCACCCCTATATATTACTGGAATCTTTGGCTCAGACAGCTAGACAAGGCCATCTTTAGAATGTGCAAGACTCTCCACAGACCACACCCAGAAATTAGTAGAAGGACACACACACACACACACACACACACACACACATACACACACACACACACACACACACACACACACACACACACACACACACACACACACACACACACACACACACACACACACACACACACACACACACACACACACAGGTATAGCAAAAGATAAAGCCAAACCGAGACTGTCAGGATAGACAGCACAATCTTAAATCATGACTAAGTGCACAGAGTGTGTGTGTGTTTGTGTGTGTGTGTGTGTGTGTGTGTGTGTGTGTGTGTGTGTGTGTGTGTGTGTGTGTGTGTGTGTGTGTGTGTGTGTGTGTGTGTGTGTGTGTGTGTGTGTGTGTGTGTGGGAGTCACTCTCAAGGGTAGCGGAAGCAGAGATGGTGAGATTCCTTGGAATGAGTTTCTCAGTAATACGCATGCTTCGGTTTAGTTATTTATTGATCTGCTTTGAATATTTCTGTATGTTTACCCCTCAGGTGGTTTGTAGAAAACGTATGACTTGTGTTGCTCACATTTTTGGGGGGTTTAGCTATTTTAATGTCTGGTTGTTATTTATCTTGAGCTTTGCAGTTGACTTTGCAATCTCCAGAATTCAGTCTCAATGATAAGACTTAAGGTGCGAACACACCAAGCGCGTACCTCGCGTACCATGTACGTGCGTAACGCAGCGAAAATGTTGCTTGACCATTTTGTGTCAAAAATGGTCAGATACGCGCGTACGCATACGCGCGTAGATGAGACCGCCCAAAACTTCCCCCCCCCAGCCTGTGGCTGCGCTGGATTTAGGAGTCCGAGGAAGGAAACCCAAACGCCGCCGTGTTTGGGTGGATGATAGAGCTTGGATCGGGTTAGATTAAATAATCTCGGATATAAATAACAATAATCGGGTTAAATAACTTCACATGGTGTGTCTGGTGTGTTTCCAGCATTCGTAGTGTTGATCAGCAGAGAAATAGTCCGCCAAGACGTTGAGGTTGCTTAGCAATCAGAGACTCTGTCCATGCAAGTGAACGGAGCGTTCACTCTTCGTCATAACTATCAAACCAAACATCCTTCACATTCACCGAGCGAACATTATGAGAGTAAAATGCACATTTCTCGCTAGAAATGTTTCCATAAACGCATTTAATGGCGTAACTATGTTACTATTTCCACCCAGAATAAAGAAAGTTGCCGGCCGTGGCTGCCATGGACATGGCTGCGCTGGAGTCCGAGGTAGGAAACCCAAACGCCGCCGTGTTTGGGTGGATGATAGAGCTTGGATCGGGTTAGATTAAATAATCTCGGATATAAATAACAATAATCGGGTTAAATAACTTCACATGGTGTGTCTGGTGTGTTTCCAGCATTCGTAGTGTTGATCAGCAGAGAAATAGTCCGCCAAGACGTTGAGGTTGCTTAGCAATCAGAGACTCTGTCCATGCAAGTGAACGGAGCGTTCACTCTTCGTCATAACTATCAAACCAAACATCCTTCACATTCACCGAGCGAACATTATGAGAGTAAAATGCACATTTCTCGCTAGAAATGTTTCCATAAACGCATTTAATGGCGTAACTATGTTACTATTTCCACCCAGAATAAAGAAAGTTGCCGGCCGTGGCTGCCATGGACATGGCTGCGCTGGAGTCCGAGGTAGGAAACCCAAACGCCGCCGTGTTTGGGTGATAGAGTTTAGATCGGGTTAGAGTAAATAATCTCGGATATAAATAACAATAATCGGGTTAAATAACTTCACATGGTGTGTCTGGTGTGTTTCCAGCATTCGTAGTGTTGATCAGCAGATATATAGTCCGCCAAGACGTTGAGGTTGCTTAGTAACCAGAGACTCTGTCCATGCAAGTGAACGGAGCGTTCCCTCTTCGTCATAACTATCAAACCAAACATCCTTCACATTCACAGAGCGAACATTCTGAAAGTAAAATGCACATTTCTCGCTAAAAATGTTTCCATAAAAGCATTTAATGGCGTAACTATGTTACTATTTCCACACAGAATAAAGAAAGATGTCGGCCGTATGCTTCTGTCCAAGCTCACTACTCTCTGCCAGTGACGTCGGGTCAAGCTCAACGCTGATTGGCTATTGCGGCGCGTATGAGCGTAAAAAGTTCAATTTTTTGAACTTCTCGCGTACATGTACGCGCGTATATGTACGCGCGTATATATACGCGCGTATATGTACGCGCCTCATACGCCCCTACAGCGAGTAAAATGTTGCTTGGTACGCATGATACGCGTGTACGCACCTCATACGCGCGTAAACCAATGCTTCCCTATGGAAAAATTGCCGATTTTATACGCGTGGTACGCAGGTAACGCGTTTGGTGTGGCCGTACCTTTACTTATATTGGCTGTTCATTTACATTTGTGCTCCAAGCCATCAACCTTTCAAACTTTTGAACATAACAGTTACAGTACAGCGATGGAAAAAACATTTCCATCGCTGTAATGTAACACACACACACACACACACACACACACACACACACACACACACACACACACACACACACACATTGGGTGCCAATGCGTCTACTGTCCTGCAGACAGCAGATTAAAGGTATTTTGCGGTGCAGTAGGGCCGCAGCGTAGCCACACACCGTCTAACATATTGGCTACAGGCTATCGATAGAGGTTTATTTTTACTCCCCATATAAGCCATCAAGCGTTTAAGAGATCAATGCTCAGGCAGACCGAATATGGCTCGCTGAGCCTGCTTGCCTTCACACTGTCATGCTCTATAGTTACCTCGCCTGGCTGCTTCTCTTCTGCTTCTCTTCTGCTTCTCTTCTTCTCACCTTGAATCTAAAGCCGATGCTTTTTTGAAGAAATATCCACTGTGGTCGTATTTATAACTCTTTCCGGTATTTTAAACATGCATTTCAGTTGACAATCCTTAATAAACTGACTTTTTAATCACTGCATGTCAACTCCATTCACATGCAATAACGTAAATCTAAAACAGGCCCCTAGCTTTAAAGTTCTCCTCCCAGAATGCACTGCTGGTGAGGCACTATTGGCCAACAGACTGCCTCCTTTGTCCTTTTGTGACAATGCACTGACCTCAAAATGATCTTGTGTGACCTGACGGTGACGTTCTGATGTCCAGATGTGACATCACATAGTGACCTCACACTGACATCATGGTGACATCACAAGGAACTGGTGTTAACCCTCAAAGTGACATCAACTCAAAGTGACATGGCCCGACAGAGAAATGTGTGCCCTAAGCCAATCGCACAGACTCAGACCTATGGTGTGCGTCCCACGAAAACTTTAGTACCATGACACAAGTCTTCTCATCCCTATAACCATTAACCTATACCAAATGGACATCATGCTGAGATATTGACATTTCACAACAGTTAATTAACTTCCTGGATCTAACTGTACTGCATGCTCCGGTACTTAGCATGTGCTAATGTAAGTGTAAGGATACTTAGCAAATGAGATTACCTTTGAAGCAAGTCCCCGCAGTTCAGCTGTCGACTTTATTCAACTAGGTGTTTCATGTGAAAATCACCAAAAGTCATATTAGTCATAATTATATATCATGTATATGACATAACTCTTATTACCACAGTGTGGTACAAGGTTAGGTCTGTGAATAAAATTACACATTTCCTCTTTTCTATGGGATCTGCCTCTGTCCTCTACTCTACTTTGTTCACTATCTTCTATTTTCAGAATTTCATTTCCTGAAGCTCTCCTTCCAGCAGCAGTTCAACCATTCCTCACTAAGCGTGTCAGCAAATATCATCTACTAGGAGAAAGTATTTCATACCGGTGGCTTTTCAGACCCTCACAGTAATTGTCTTAAGGAGCCTAGCCATATATATCCATCCGGAAGAAATAATGGTCTGTTCTGATAATGAGAGTGCTAGGTCACTTCTCTGCTGCCTTGCTGAAGACAGGTTTTCTTTTCATTAAAACTAAAACTAAAGCGGACTCCTCCGAGCATGGTTTGTGTTCCTATTACTTGTAATGCACTATATCATTTGAAAATTGTTGGGTTATTGTGGTCTCCAAGACTATGAGTTCACCTATATGTACGACCTGTTCTCCACAAACACTATGTTTACGTTGACTATCTTGAACTCACGTCTTCACGACTTTGAGTTCACCTATAAGTACGACCTGTTCTCCACAAGCACGACGGTAATTGCCTGCTGCAATTCGATAGAGAAAAAAAAAAGGAGTAAACAGGTTATAGTGTCCTGTGTGGCTTAAAACCTTAATCTTTACCCAATCCGTTCAATGGCCATTTTTGACACATAATGTATTTGTCAGTTTTCTGTTGCCGAACACTAATATACGCGTACACTAATTAATATTTAAAGGGCCTGGTCTTTACCAACAGGGAAAAGGTGAAGTCATTGACCTCACAAGTGGAAGTTTCCACCTATACTAACGGTGTACATATCACCTCACCCGTCATCTCACTGGTGGACTGTAGTGGTAGGCAGTGTTGCCAGATTGGGCGGTTTTCTGCTCAATTGGGCTTCTTTTGTTTACGCCAGGCGGGGGAAAATACATTGGGCGGGTGAATAACATTTGGGCTGCTTCTGTTTACATTTGGCGAGTTTTTAATATTGTGAAAAATATTTTAACTGTTATTATTAATATTATATTATTATTCATGTATAAATATTTAAAAATATATATAAATATATATTTTTTTAATCTGCATCATTTCATTTGGAACTTAACTCTGACGTCAGTTCAGCAGATAGCAATTTTGCACTGTAGATGCGCGGAATTTGAAGTGGTTGGCCTACCTTATCATCATGTCGAACTTGCGAAAATACAAGAAATCCTACAGGAAGGAATGGGAGACCGACCCTGAACTAAAAACCTGGATCATCAAAGGTAAGATGATTTTTATGTCACCTTATCTTATTTGCCCTCTCAATGAGCTGCTTTTTCGGCCAGGTCATTGTGCATCTTTCAGCACCACAGGTGTGGAAAGTGGCGAGGAGAAAAAGAGAGGGAAGGAGGGAGGGAGAGGCGCTCTGTATGTGCATCATTTTGTTTTGTTTTAAATTGTTTCGCATGTAATCCTCATGCAGGTCATTTGTGAGGTAAATAACAACATTTATTAAGGTTTAAAAGTATACCTTTTTACTTGCAGCTGGCGTTATTATTACTAATCTGGGCCTGGCGCTAGGATGCCAGAGGTAAATTTTGCAATTTGTGTAGCCTATGGTTGATTAACTGTGCTCTTGTTGGTTGCAATTTGCAAAAAAACTAATTTATATGCGGTTATTTGATGCAGATATGAAGTTCTGGATGTGTTTTCTATTGTATGTGTTATGATTTTACAGGTTTACACGGGTGTCTGGCAACTTCGTGGTTTGGGCTGTTTTTTATTGGAGTGGGCGGGTTCTAATAGGTGATTGGGCTAGGAACTGTCAATCTGATCAGGCAATACTGGTGGGAGGATGGAGAGGATCTAGTTCTCATACCCCATCACATCACTGGTGGACTGTACTGGGAGGATGGAGAGGATCTAGTTCTCATACTGAATGTCCGAATGGACACTCCAAACTTGCCATGTCACAAGTGGATGGATTCTAAAATGGCTTTGGTATGGCTTTACAAATCAACAGCACACCTGCTATTAAGAAAAGGCTTTTCTAATGAATGTGCTCAACTTCTTTGGTTAGTTTTGCGTGACGCTCCTGTAAAAGATGCATCCCATGACGTTCCGAACATTCAGCTAATCACAGCGTAAATGCACCTGTCATTCTCCAAGTTAAACGAGTGTTATCCGCAGTGGCGAAGGGGAGAAGGTGAAACTTGTTGTTTCACCTGTTGTTTGTTGTTGTGGCAACGACGCGGGGCGCTCCTCTTTTGAGCGACTCGTGATTGAAGGCTTTTTTAAACATTATATAGCGAATTTTTTTTTCAAGTTTTGTCCAGTTAGACTGGTGCAATACGTTTGTGAAGTATGGATAGTGAGAGTTCTGCATCGTTTGATTTAAAACATCAATCCACGACGGAATATGAAGATAGTTTCTCTGCTGGGGTCACCGCGCATCAAATGGCATCGAGACGCACCTACACCAGAGCGGACCTTCTGGAGCTGCGATATGCTTGCAAAACAGTTGATTTGTCACCAGAACAGCTGGATCTCATACCAACACACCGGCTTATAAAGAAGAGAAGGAGGAAAAGAGGATCGAGAGGAGGGATCAGGAACAGGATCAGGAGACGGGGAAGTAAACTACCACTACCTGCTTTCACTCTGGCAAATGTGCGATCGCTACGTAATAAGATGGATGAACTTGCGGCACTTGTTAAGCTTGATTCAGATTATCGGAGTACAAGTTTATTCTGTTTCACTGAAACGTGGTTAACTGAGGACGTGTGCTTGGATGGCTTTACATTCATACGCTTTGACCGGGACAAAGAAGTAACGGGGAAATCAGTCGGAGGTGGTCTTTGCATGGTTGTAAATGACAGATGGGCAACGAACTTCACAGTTCGTGAGATGCACTGCTCACGACACTACGAAATCTTGTCTGTGTCATTTCGTCCCCACTATCTTCCCCGTGAATTTCAATTAATAACAGTAATTCTTGTTTATGTCCCTGGCCCTGACAACGCGCTGGCAGCAGAGCGCATTTTAGAATGTTATGACAATGCCGTCTCCAGGGCATCTGACCAGCCCGTGTTTCTGATGGGAGATTTCAACACATGTGACGTCACCGCACTTCTCCCACAGTTAGAACAGTATGTAACAACGCCGACACGGCTGAATAGAACGCTAGATTTATGTTTCGGAAACATCCCGGGTGCATATGTATCCAAGCCCTGCCCTGCCCTTGGGTCCTCAGATCATAATGTAATACTACTACTGCCTAAGTACAGACAAAAATTGAAGACCCAAAAAGTACAGGCCCAAACCATCATGGCATGGGAGGTAGACTCCATTCAAAGACTGAAAGGATGTTTTGAGATGACAGATTGGGAAGAATTCTTCAGGGAATGCAATGGTGACCTTAACCTGTTGTACGATACCATATGCTCTTACGTCACATTCTGTGCTGATAGTGTTATTCCCACCAAACAAATTAAGATCTTTGCAAACAATAAGCCATGGATAACCAAAGACCTTAAGAACTGTCTCAATTTAAAAAAGTTTGCATTCATCCAGGGTGACCAGCAGAGAGTTAAAGAGCTGAAAAAGGAGCTAAAGCAGAAGACCAAGCTGGCCAAGCTCAACTACAAAAACAAAATGGAGGAGAAGTTCATCAGTGGAGATATAAGGCATGCATGGAGGAGCCTAAACACCATGATGGGCAGGAATAAGAACACTGCTGCAGTACAATGCCCAGACCCTGCTGCCTTTGCTGAAGAACTCAACACCTTCTATGCCAGATTCAACAACACTGACTCTATGGAGGAAATGGTCACTCTCCTATACCCCCCAGAATCTATCTGCATAGAAGAGAAGCGGGTTATATCCATCTTTTCCCATCTCCATTCCTCCAAAGCTCCTGGACCAGATGGGCTGAAGGGCAGAATACTGAAGGAGTGTGCAAGTCAGCTGGGCGGTGTAATGACGGAAATGTTTCAGCTCTTCCTAGATGCCAGTTTTGTTCCCAGGGCGTGGAAGGAGACCACCATCATCCCTGTTCCCAAAAAGCCCCGGGCTAAAGCTCTGAAAGAATTCAGACCAGTGGCACTCACCTCTATCCTGTGCAAATGCATGGAGAGAGTTGTTGCAGGAGAGCTCACCACCACCATCGGTGAGAATCTGGATCCACTGCAGTTTGCCTACAAGCCAAAACGAGGTGTGGAGGACGCTACATTACATCTACTGGATACCATCACAAAGCACCTGGACTCCCAGAACTCCTTGGTCAGGGTCTTATTCATGGACTTCTCGTCAGCATTTAATACAGTTAACATCAACACACTCCTGCATCGCCTTCAGCAGTTTCAGGTCAACCCAGCACTGACACTTTGGATCAAGGAGTTTTTAAAGGACAGACCCCAGCATGTAAAGGTCCAGGGTGTAACATCGTCCAACATCATCCTTAACACTGGAGTCCCACAGGGTTGTGTCTTGTCTCCCATCTTGTTCTCAATATACACCAATGAGATCACATGCAACATCAGTGGATTCAAGCTATTTAAATATGCAGATGATCTGGCCTTGGTGGCCAAACTGACAGATCAAAGCACCCTGTCCAAGTACACCCAATATATCACTGAAATGGCCCTGTGGTTCAAAGAAAGCTCACTGCAGTTGAACATCAGCAAAACCAAAGAACTGTGTTGCCATAGGAGGAGGGCATCTAACACCCCACATCCACTTTCCTCACCTTTGACCCTGGAAGGACAAGTGGTTGAACAGGTGGTGAAGTTCAAATACCTTGGCACAGAGATCGACCAACGTCTGTCCTTTAGCCAGCATGCAGATGGGGTTTACAAGAAGGGACAACAACGTATGTATCTCCTGAGGAAACTAGACACCTTCAATGTCAGTAAAGACATTTTGTCAACTGCCTACCAATCTCTGGTGGAATCCATCATCACTTGCAACATTACATCCTGGTACGGCTTCCTCACAAACGCAAGCAAAAGCAGACTTAATAGATTAACTAAGCAAGCAAGCAAGCTAATAGGAATACACCAGAAAAAAGCGCTGGAGGATCTGTATATCCAGGCAGTGGGAAGGAAGACCAACTCCATCCTCTTAGATCCCTCCCACCCACTCCATCCTTGTTTTGATCTACTTCCTTCTGGCAGAAGATTCAGAATGCCTTTGGCCAGGAAAGCTATCTACAAAAAATCATTCATCCCCATAGCTATACACACACAGAATACTCATTCCTCAAAGAACT